>NW_027364376.1:0-244893 GCF_046119375.1 Phyllobates terribilis
TCTCTTTGAATCTTCTTTATCATGCTAGGATTAACAGGAAAAAGCTAAAAATTTCAGAACTGCACCTTGCAATGTGGAGATATTACTGTTTGTGCATTTACAATATACCAGAAATGTTTGAAGCTACTGACTGAATGAAAGGAGCTGGCATCTCACTCTCTTTGAATCTTCTTTATCATGCTAGGATTAACAGGAAAAAGCAAAAAATTTCAGAATTGCACCTTGCAATGTGGAGATATTACTGTTTGTGCATTTACAATATTCATTGATTTTTGCCATTGAAAAACATGTTTTTCATATACCAGAAATGTTTGAAGCTACTGACTGAATGAAAGGAGCTGGCATCTCACTCTCTTTGAATCTTCTTTATCATGCTAGGATTAACAGGAAAAAGCTAAAAATTTCAGAATTGCACCGTGCAATGTGGAGATATTACTGTTTGTGCATTTACAATATTCATTGATTTTTGCCATTGAAAAACATGTTTTTCATATACCAGAAATGTTTGAAGCTACTGACTGAATGAAAGGAGCTGGCATCTCACTCTCTTTGAATCTTCTTTATCATGCTAGGATTAACAGGAAAAAGCAAAAAATTTCAGAATTGCACCTTGCAATGTGGAGATATTACTGTTTGTGCATTTACAATATTCATTGATTTTTGCCATTGAAAAACATGTTTTTCATATACCAGAAATGTTTGAAGCTACTGACTGAATGAAAGGAGCTGGCATCTCACTCTCTGAATCTTCTTTATCATGCTAGGATTAGCAGGAAAAAGCAAAACATTTCAGAATTGCACCTTGCAATGTGGAGATATTACTGTTTGTGCATTTACAATATTCATTGATTTTTGCCATTGAAAAACATGTTTTTCATATACCAGAAATGTTTGAAGCTACTGACTGAATGAAAGGAGCTGGCATCTCACTCTCTTTGAATCTTCTTTATCATGCTAGGATTAACAGGAAAAAGCTAAAAATTTCAGAATTGCACCGTGCAATG
Organism: Phyllobates terribilis; assembly: GCF_046119375.1. NCBI lineage: Eukaryota > Metazoa > Chordata > Amphibia > Anura > Dendrobatidae > Phyllobates > Phyllobates terribilis. The sequence goes on from NW_027364376.1 coordinate 1,005, forward strand.
TGGAGATATTACTGTTTGTGCATTTACAATATTCATTGATTTTTGCCATTGAAAAACATGTTTTTCATATACCAGAAATGTTTGAAGCTACTGACTGAATGAAAGGAGCTGGCATCTCACTCTCTTTGAATCTTCTTTATCATGCTAGGATTAGCAGGAAAAAGCAAAAAATTTCAGAATTGCACCTTGCAATGTGGAGATATTACTGTTTGTGCATTTACAATATTCATTGATTTTTGCCATTGAAAAACATGTTTTTCATATACCAGAAATGTTTGAAGCTACTGACTGAATGAAAGGAGCTGGCATCTCACTCTCTTTGAATCTTCTTTATCATGCTAGGATTAACAGGAAAAAGCTAAAAATTTCAGAATTGCACCGTGCAATGTGGAGATATTACTGTTTGTGCATTTACAATATTCATTGATTTTTGCCATTGAAAAACATGTTTTTCATATACCAGAAATGTTTGAAGCTACTGACTGAATGAAAGGAGCTGGCATCTCACTCTCTTTGAATCTTCTTTATCATGCTAGGATTAGCAGGAAAAAGCAAAAAATTTCAGAATTGCACCTTGCAATGTGGAGATATTACTGTTTGTGCATTTACAATATTCATTGATTTTTGCCATTGAAAAACATGTTTTTCATATACCAGAAATGTTTGAAGCTACTGACTGAATGAAAGGAGCTGGCATCTCACTCTCTTTGAATCTTCTTTATCATGCTAGGATTAACAGGAAAAAGCAAAAAATTTCAGAATTGCACCTTGCAATGTGGAGATATTACTGTTTGTGCATTTACAATATTCATTGATTTTTGCCATTGAAAAACATGTTTTTCATATACCAGAAATGTTTGAAGCTACTGACTGAATGAAAGGAGCTGGCATCTCACTCTCTTTGAATCTTCTTTATCATGCTAGGATTAACAGGAAAAAGCTAAAAATTTCAGAATTGCACCGTGCAATGTTGAGATATTACTGTTTGTGCATTTACAATATTCATTGATTTTTGCCATTGAAAAACATGTTTTTCATATACCAGAAATGTTTGAAGCTACTGACTGAATGAAAGGAGCTGGCATCTCACTCTCTTTGAATCTTCTTTATCATGCTAGGATTAGCAGGAAAAAGCAAAAAATTTCAGAATTGCACCTTGCAATGTGGAATTATTACTGTTTGTGCATTTACAATATTCATTGATTTTTGCCATTGAAAAACATGTTTTTCATATACCAGAAATGTTTGAAGCTACTGACTGAATGAAAGGAGCTGGCATCTCACTCTCTTTGAATCTTCTTTATCATGCTAGGATTAACAGGAAAAAGCTAAAAATTTCATAATTGCACCGTGCAATGTGGAGATATTACTGTTTGTGCATTTACAATATTCATTGATTTTTGCCATTGAAAAACATGTTTTTCATATACCAGAAATGTTTGAAGCTACTGACTGAATGAAAGGAGCTGGCATCTCACTCTCTTTGAATCTTCTTTATCATGCTAGGATTAGCAGGAAAAAGCAAAAAATTTCAGAATTGCACCTTGCAATGTGGAGATATTACTGTTTGTGCATTTACAATATTCATTGATTTTTGCCATTGAAAAACATGTTTTTCATATACCAGAAATGTTTGAAGCTACTGACTGAATGAAAGGAGCTGGCATCTCACTCTCTTTGAATCTTCTTTATCATGCTAGGATTAACAGGAAAAAGCTAAAAATTTCAGAATTGCACCGTGCAATGTGGAGATATTACTGTTTGTGCATTTACAATATTCATTGATTTTTGCCATTGAAAAACATGTTTTTCATATACCAGAAATGTTTGAAGCTACTGACTGAATGAAAGGAGCTGGCATCTCACTCTCTTTGAATCTTCTTTATCATGCTAGGATTAGCAGGAAAAAGCAAAAATTTCAGAATTGCACCTTGCAATGTGGAGATATTACTGTTTGTGCATTTACAATATTCATTGATTTTTGCCATTGAAAAACATGTTTTTCATATACCAGAAATGTTTGAAGCTACTGACTGAATGAAAGGAGCTGGCATCTCACTCTCTTTGAATCTTCTTTATCATGCTAGGATTAACAGGAAAAAGCAAAAAATTTCAGAATTGCACCTTGCAATGTGGAGATATTACTGTTTGTGCATTTACAATATTCATTGATTTTTGCCATTGAAAAACATGTTTTTCATATACCAGAAATGTTTGAAGCTACTGACTGAATGAAAGGAGCTGGCATCTCACTGTCTTTGAATCTTCTTTATCATGCTAGGATTAGCAGGAAAAAGCAAAAAATTTCAGAATTGCACCTTGCAATGTGGAGATATTACTGTTTGTGCATTTACAATATTCATTGATTTTTGCCATTGAAAAACATGTTTTTCATATACCAGAAATGTTTGAAGCTACTGACTGAATGAAAGGAGCTGGCATCTCACTCTCTTTGAATCTTCTTTATCATGCTAGGATTAACAGGAAAAAGCTAAAAATTTCAGAATTGCACCGTGCAATGTGGAGATATTACTGTTTGTGCATTTACAATATTCATTGATTTTTGCCATTGAAAAACATGTTTTTCATATACCAGAAATGTTTGAAGCTACTGACTGAATGAAAGGAGCTGGCATCTCACTCTCTTTGAATGTTCTTTATCATGCTAGGATTAGCAGGAAAAAGCAAAAAATTTCAGAATTGCACCTTGCAATGTGGAGATATTACTGTTTGTGCATTTACAATATTCATTGATTTTTGCCATTGAAAAACATGTTTTTCATATACCAGAAATGTTTGAAGCTACTGACTGAATGAAAGGAGCTGGCATCTCACTCTCTTTGAATCTTCTTTATCATGCTAGGATTAACAGGAAAAAGCTAAAAATTTCAGAATTGCACCGTGCAATGTGGAGATATTACTGTTTGTGCATTTACAATATTCATTGATTTTTGCCATTGAAAAACATGTTTTTCATATACCAGAAATGTTTGAAGCTACTGACTGAATGAAAGGAGCTGGCATCTCACTCTCTTTGAATCTTCTTTATCATGCTAGGATTAGCAGGAAAAAGCAAAAAATTTCAGAATTGCACCTTGCAATGTGGAGATATTACTGTTTGTGCATTTACAATATTCATTGATTTTTGCCATTGAAAAACATGTTTTTCATATACCAGAAATGTTTGAAGCTACTGACTGAATGAAAGGAGCTGGCATCTCACTCTCTTTGAATCTTCTTTATCATGCTAGGATTAACAGGAAAAAGCAAAAAATTTCAGAATTGCACCTTGCAATGTGGAGATATTACTGTTTGTGCATTTACAATATTCATTGATTTTTGCCATTGAAAAACATGTTTTTCATATACCAGAAATGTTTGAAGCTACTGACTGAATGAAAGGAGCTGGCATCTCACTCTCTTTGAATCTTCTTTATCATGCTAGGATTAACAGGAAAAAGCTAAAAATTTCAGCATTGCACCGTGCAATGTGGAGATATTAGTTTGTGCATTTACAATATTCATTGATTTTTGCCATTGAAAAACATGTTTTTCATATACCAGAAATGTTTGAAGCTACTGACTGAATGAAAGGAGCTGGCATCTCACTCTCTTTGAATCTTCTTTATCATGCTAGGATTAGCAGGAAAAAGCAAAAAATTTCAGAATTGCACCTTGCAATGTGGAGATATTACTGTTTGTGCATTTACAATATTCATTGATTTTTGCCATTGAAAAACATGTTTTTCATATACCAGAAATGTTTGAAGCTACTGACTGAATGAAAGGAGCTGGCATCTCACTCTCTTTGAATCTTCTTTATCATGCTAGGATTAACAGGAAAAAGCAAAAAATTTCAGAATTGCACCTTGCAATGTGGAGATATTACTGTTTGTGCATTTACAATATTCATTGATTTTTGCCATTGAAAAACGTTTTTCATATACCAGAAATGTTTGAAGCTACTGACTGAATGAAAGGAGCTGGCATCTCACTCTCTTTGAATCTTCTTTATCATGCTAGGATTAACAGGAAAAAGCAAAAAATTTCAGAATTGCACCTTGCAATGTGGAGATATTACTGTTTGTGCATTTACAACATTCATTGATTTTTGCCATTGAAAAACGTCCAGAAATGTTTGAAGCTACTGACTGAATGAAAGGAGCTGGCATCTCACTCTCTTTGAATCTTCTTTATCATGCTAGGATTAACAGGAAAAAGCTAAAAATTTCAGAACTGCACCTTGCAATGTGGAGATATTACTGTTTGTGCATTTACAATATACCAGAAATGTTTGAAGCTACTGACTGAATGAAAGGAGCTGGCATCTCACTCTCTTTGAATCTTCTTTATCATGCTAGGATTAACAGGAAAAAGCAAAAAATTTCAGAATTGCACCTTGCAATGTGGAGATATTACTGTTTGTGCATTTACAATATTCATTGATTTTTGCCATTGAAAAACATGTTTTTCATATACCAGAAATGTTTGAAGCTACTGACTGAATGAAAGGAGCTGGCATCTCACTCTCTTTGAATCTTCTTTATCATGCTAGGATTAACAGGAAAAAGCAAAAAATTTCAGAATTGCACCTTGCAATGTGGAGATATTACTGTTTGTGCATTTACAATATTCATTGATTTTTGCCATTGAAAAACGTTTTTCATATACCAGAAATGTTTGAAGCTACTGACTGAATGAAAGGAGCTGGCATCTCACTCTCTTTGAATCTTCTTTATCATGCTAGGATTAACAGGAAAAAGCAAAAAATTTCAGAATTGCACCTTGCAATGTGGAGATATTACTGTTTGTGCATTTACAACATTCATTGATTTTTGCCATTGAAAAACGTCCAGAAATGTTTGAAGCTACTGACTGAATGAAAGGAGCTGGCATCTCACTCTCTTTGAATCTTCTTTATCATGCTAGGATTAACAGGAAAAAGCTAAAAATTTCAGAACTGCACCTTGCAATGTGGAGATATTACTGTTTGTGCATTTACAATATACCAGAAATGTTTGAAGCTACTGACTGAATGAAAGGAGCTGGCATCTCACTCTCTTTGAATCTTCTTTATCATGCTAGGATTAACAGGAAAAAGCAAAAAATTTCAGAATTGCACCTTGCAATGTGGAGATATTACTGTTTGTGCATTTACAATATTCATTGATTTTTGCCATTGAAAAACATGTTTTTCATATACCAGAAATGTTTGAAGCTACTGACTGAATGAAAGGAGCTGGCATCTCACTCTCTTTGAATCTTCTTTATCATGCTAGGATTAACAGGAAAAAGCTAAAAATTTCAGAATTGCACCGTGCAATGTGGAGATATTACTGTTTGTGCATTTACAATATTCATTGATTTTTGCCATTGAAAAACATGTTTTTCATATACCAGAAATGTTTGAAGCTACTGACTGAATGAAAGGAGCTGGCATCTCACTCTCTTTGAATCTTCTTTATCATGCTAGGATTAACAGGAAAAAGCAAAAAATTTCAGAATTGCACCTTGCAATGTGGAGATATTACTGTTTGTGCATTTACAATATTCATTGATTTTTGCCATTGAAAAACATGTTTTTCATATACCAGAAATGTTTGAAGCTACTGACTGAATGAAAGGAGCTGGCATCTCACTCTCTGAATCTTCTTTATCATGCTAGGATTAGCAGGAAAAAGCAAAACATTTCAGAATTGCACCTTGCAATGTGGAGATATTACTGTTTGTGCATTTACAATATTCATTGATTTTTGCCATTGAAAAACATGTTTTTCATATACCAGAAATGTTTGAAGCTACTGACTGAATGAAAGGAGCTGGCATCTCACTCTCTTTGAATCTTCTTTATCATGCTAGGATTAACAGGAAAAAGCTAAAAATTTCAGAATTGCACCGTGCAATGTGGAGATATTACTGTTTGTGCATTTACAATATTCATTGATTTTTGCCATTGAAAAACATGTTTTTCATATACCAGAAATGTTTGAAGCTACTGACTGAATGAAAGGAGCTGGCATCTCACTCTCTTTGAATCTTCTTTATCATGCTAGGATTAGCAGGAAAAAGCAAAAAATTTCAGAATTGCACCTTGCAATGTGGAGATATTACTGTTTGTGCATTTACAATATTCATTGATTTTTGCCATTGAAAAACATGTTTTTCATATACCAGAAATGTTTGAAGCTACTGACTGAATGAAAGGAGCTGGCATCTCACTCTCTTTGAATCTTCTTTATCATGCTAGGATTAACAGGAAAAAGCTAAAAATTTCAGAATTGCACCGTGCAATGTGGAGATATTACTGTTTGTGCATTTACAATATTCATTGATTTTTGCCATTGAAAAACATGTTTTTCATATACCAGAAATGTTTGAAGCTACTGACTGAATGAAAGGAGCTGGCATCTCACTCTCTTTGAATCTTCTTTATCATGCTAGGATTAGCAGGAAAAAGCAAAAAATTTCAGAATTGCACCTTGCAATGTGGAGATATTACTGTTTGTGCATTTACAATATTCATTGATTTTTGCCATTGAAAAACATGTTTTTCATATACCAGAAATGTTTGAAGCTACTGACTGAATGAAAGGAGCTGGCATCTCACTCTCTTTGAATCTTCTTTATCATGCTAGGATTAACAGGAAAAAGCAAAAAATTTCAGAATTGCACCTTGCAATGTGGAGATATTACTGTTTGTGCATTTACAATATTCATTGATTTTTGCCATTGAAAAACATGTTTTTCATATACCAGAAATGTTTGAAGCTACTGACTGAATGAAAGGAGCTGGCATCTCACTCTCTTTGAATCTTCTTTATCATGCTAGGATTAACAGGAAAAAGCTAAAAATTTCAGAATTGCACCGTGCAATGTTGAGATATTACTGTTTGTGCATTTACAATATTCATTGATTTTTGCCATTGAAAAACATGTTTTTCATATACCAGAAATGTTTGAAGCTACTGACTGAATGAAAGGAGCTGGCATCTCACTCTCTTTGAATCTTCTTTATCATGCTAGGATTAGCAGGAAAAAGCAAAAAATTTCAGAATTGCACCTTGCAATGTGGAGTTATTACTGTTTGTGCATTTACAATATTCATTGATTTTTGCCATTGAAAAACATGTTTTTCATATACCAGAAATGTTTGAAGCTACTGACTGAATGAAAGGAGCTGGCATCTCACTCTCTTTGAATCTTCTTTATCATGCTAGGATTAACAGGAAAAAGCTAAAAATTTCATAATTGCACCGTGCAATGTGGAGATATTACTGTTTGTGCATTTACAATATTCATTGATTTTTGCCATTGAAAAACATGTTTTTCATATACCAGAAATGTTTGAAGCTACTGACTGAATGAAAGGAGCTGGCATCTCACTCTCTTTGAATCTTCTTTATCATGCTAGGATTAGCAGGAAAAAGCAAAAAATTTCAGAATTGCACCTTGCAATGTGGAGATATTACTGTTTGTGCATTTACAATATTCATTGATTTTTGCCATTGAAAAACATGTTTTTCATATACCAGAAATGTTTGAAGCTACTGACTGAATGAAAGGAGCTGGCATCTCACTCTCTTTGAATCTTCTTTATCATGCTAGGATTAACAGGAAAAAGCTAAAAATTTCAGAATTGCACCGTGCAATGTGGAGATATTACTGTTTGTGCATTTACAATATTCATTGATTTTTGCCATTGAAAAACATGTTTTTCATATACCAGAAATGTTTGAAGCTACTGACTGAATGAAAGGAGCTGGCATCTCACTCTCTTTGAATCTTCTTTATCATGCTAGGATTAGCAGGAAAAAGCAAAAATTTCAGAATTGCACCTTGCAATGTGGAGATATTACTGTTTGTGCATTTACAATATTCATTGATTTTTGCCATTGAAAAACATGTTTTTCATATACCAGAAATGTTTGAAGCTACTGACTGAATGAAAGGAGCTGGCATCTCACTCTCTTTGAATCTTCTTTATCATGCTAGGATTAACAGGAAAAAGCAAAAAATTTCAGAATTGCACCTTGCAATGTGGAGATATTACTGTTTGTGCATTTACAATATTCATTGATTTTTGCCATTGAAAAACATGTTTTTCATATACCAGAAATGTTTGAAGCTACTGACTGAATGAAAGGAGCTGGCATCTCACTGTCTTTGAATCTTCTTTATCATGCTAGGATTAGCAGGAAAAAGCAAAAAATTTCAGAATTGCACCTTGCAATGTGGAGATATTACTGTTTGTGCATTTACAATATTCATTGATTTTTGCCATTGAAAAACATGTTTTTCATATACCAGAAATGTTTGAAGCTACTGACTGAATGAAAGGAGCTGGCATCTCACTCTCTTTGAATCTTCTTTATCATGCTAGGATTAACAGGAAAAAGCTAAAAATTTCAGAATTGCACCGTGCAATGTGGAGATATTACTGTTTGTGCATTTACAATATTCATTGATTTTTGCCATTGAAAAACATGTTTTTCATATACCAGAAATGTTTGAAGCTACTGACTGAATGAAAGGAGCTGGCATCTCACTCTCTTTGAATGTTCTTTATCATGCTAGGATTAGCAGGAAAAAGCAAAAAATTTCAGAATTGCACCTTGCAATGTGGAGATATTACTGTTTGTGCATTTACAATATTCATTGATTTTTGCCATTGAAAAACATGTTTTTCATATACCAGAAATGTTTGAAGCTACTGACTGAATGAAAGGAGCTGGCATCTCACTCTCTTTGAATCTTCTTTATCATGCTAGGATTAACAGGAAAAAGCTAAAAATTTCAGAATTGCACCGTGCAATGTGGAGATATTACTGTTTGTGCATTTACAATATTCATTGATTTTTGCCATTGAAAAACATGTTTTTCATATACCAGAAATGTTTGAAGCTACTGACTGAATGAAAGGAGCTGGCATCTCACTCTCTTTGAATCTTCTTTATCATGCTAGGATTAGCAGGAAAAAGCAAAAAATTTCAGAATTGCACCTTGCAATGTGGAGATATTACTGTTTGTGCATTTACAATATTCATTGATTTTTGCCATTGAAAAACATGTTTTTCATATACCAGAAATGTTTGAAGCTACTGACTGAATGAAAGGAGCTGGCATCTCACTCTCTTTGAATCTTCTTTATCATGCTAGGATTAACAGGAAAAAGCAAAAAATTTCAGAATTGCACCTTGCAATGTGGAGATATTACTGTTTGTGCATTTACAATATTCATTGATTTTTGCCATTGAAAAACATGTTTTTCATATACCAGAAATGTTTGAAGCTACTGACTGAATGAAAGGAGCTGGCATCTCACTCTCTTTGAATCTTCTTTATCATGCTAGGATTAACAGGAAAAAGCTAAAAATTTCAGCATTGCACCGTGCAATGTGGAGATATTAGTTTGTGCATTTACAATATTCATTGATTTTTGCCATTGAAAAACATGTTTTTCATATACCAGAAATGTTTGAAGCTACTGACTGAATGAAAGGAGCTGGCATCTCACTCTCTTTGAATCTTCTTTATCATGCTAGGATTAGCAGGAAAAAGCAAAAAATTTCAGAATTGCACCTTGCAATGTGGAGATATTACTGTTTGTGCATTTACAATATTCATTGATTTTTGCCATTGAAAAACATGTTTTTCATATACCAGAAATGTTTGAAGCTACTGACTGAATGAAAGGAGCTGGCATCTCACTCTCTTTGAATCTTCTTTATCATGCTAGGATTAACAGGAAAAAGCAAAAAATTTCAGAATTGCACCTTGCAATGTGGAGATATTACTGTTTGTGCATTTACAATATTCATTGATTTTTGCCATTGAAAAACATGTTTTTCATATACCAGAAATGTTTGAGGCTACTGACTGAATGAAAGGAGCTGGCATCTCACTCTCTTTGAATCTTCTTTATCATGCTAGGATTAACAGGAAAAAGCTAAAAATTTCAGAATTGCACCGTGCAATGTGGAGATATTACTGTTTGTGCATTTACAATATTCATTGATTTTTGCCATTGAAAAACATGTTTTTCATATACCAGAAATGTTTGAAGCTACTGACTGAATGAAAGGAGCTGGCATCTCACTCTCTTTGAATCTTCTTTATCATGCTAGGATTAGCAGGAAAAAGCAAAAAATTTCAGAATTGCACCTTGCAATGTGGAGATATTACTGTTTGTGCATTTACAATATTCATTGATTTTTGCCATTGAAAAACGTTTTTCATATACCAGAAATGTTTGAAGCTACTGACTGAATGAAAGGAGCTGGCATCTCACTCTCTTTGAATCTTCTTTATCATGCTAGGATTAACAGGAAAAAGCAAAAAATTTCAGAATTGCACCTTGCAATGTGGAGATATTACTGTTTGTGCATTTACAATATTCATTGATTTTTGCCATTGAAAAACGTCCAGAAATGTTTGAAGCTACTGACTGAATGAAAGGAGCTGGCATCTCACTCTCTTTGAATCTTCTTTATCATGCTAGGATTAACAGGAAAAAGCAAAAAATTTCAGAATTGCACCTTGCAATGTGGAGATATTACTGTTTGTGCATTTACAATATTCATTGATTTTTGCCATTGAAAAACGTCCAGAAATGTTTGAAGCTACTGACTGAATGAAAGGAGCTGGCATCTCACTCTCTTTGAATCTTCTTTATCATGCTAGGATTAGCAGGAAAAAGCAAAAAATTTCAGAATTGCACCTTGCAATGTGGAGATATTACTGTTTGTGCATTTACAATATTCATTGATTTTTGCCATTGAAAAACATGTTTTTCATATACCAGAAATGTTTGAAGCTACTGACTGAATGAAAGGAGCTGGCATCTCACTCTCTTTGAATCTTCTTTATCATGCTAGGATTAGCAGGAAAAAGCAAAAAATTTCAGAATTGCACCTTGCAATGTGGAGATATTACTGTTTGTGCATTTACAATATTCATTGATTTTTGCCATTGAAAAACATGTTTTTCATATACCAGAAATGTTTGAAGCTACTGACTGAATGAAAGGAGCTGGCATCTCACTCTCTTTGAATCTTCTTTATCATGCTAGGATTAACAGGAAAAAGCAAAAAATTTCAGAATTGCACCTTGCAATGTGGAGATATTACTGTTTGTGCATTTACAACATTCATTGATTTTTGCCATTGAAAAACGTCCAGAAATGTTTGAAGCTACTGACTGAATGAAAGGAGCTGGCATCTCACTCTCTTTGAATCTTCTTTATCATGCTAGGATTAACAGGAAAAAGCTAAAAATTTCAGAACTGCACCTTGCAATGTGGAGATATTACTGTTTGTGCATTTACAATATACCAGAAATGTTTGAAGCTACTGACTGAATGAAAGGAGCTGGCATCTCACTCTCTTTGAATCTTCTTTATCATGCTAGGATTAACAGGAAAAAGCAAAAAATTTCAGAATTGCACCTTGCAATGTGGAGATATTACTGTTTGTGCATTTACAATATTCATTGATTTTTGCCATTGAAAAACATGTTTTTCATATACCAGAAATGTTTGAAGCTACTGACTGAATGAAAGGAGCTGGCATCTCACTCTCTTTGAATCTTCTTTATCATGCTAGGATTAACAGGAAAAAGCTAAAAATTTCAGAATTGCACCGTGCAATGTGGAGATATTACTGTTTGTGCATTTACAATATTCATTGATTTTTGCCATTGAAAAACATGTTTTTCATATACCAGAAATGTTTGAAGCTACTGACTGAATGAAAGGAGCTGGCATCTCACTCTCTTTGAATCTTCTTTATCATGCTAGGATTAACAGGAAAAAGCAAAAAATTTCAGAATTGCACCTTGCAATGTGGAGATATTACTGTTTGTGCATTTACAATATTCATTGATTTTTGCCATTGAAAAACATGTTTTTCATATACCAGAAATGTTTGAAGCTACTGACTGAATGAAAGGAGCTGGCATCTCACTCTCTGAATCTTCTTTATCATGCTAGGATTAGCAGGAAAAAGCAAAACATTTCAGAATTGCACCTTGCAATGTGGAGATATTACTGTTTGTGCATTTACAATATTCATTGATTTTTGCCATTGAAAAACATGTTTTTCATATACCAGAAATGTTTGAAGCTACTGACTGAATGAAAGGAGCTGGCATCTCACTCTCTTTGAATCTTCTTTATCATGCTAGGATTAACAGGAAAAAGCTAAAAATTTCAGAATTGCACCGTGCAATGTGGAGATATTACTGTTTGTGCATTTACAATATTCATTGATTTTTGCCATTGAAAAACATGTTTTTCATATACCAGAAATGTTTGAAGCTACTGACTGAATGAAAGGAGCTGGCATCTCACTCTCTTTGAATCTTCTTTATCATGCTAGGATTAGCAGGAAAAAGCAAAAAATTTCAGAATTGCACCTTGCAATGTGGAGATATTACTGTTTGTGCATTTACAATATTCATTGATTTTTGCCATTGAAAAACATGTTTTTCATATACCAGAAATGTTTGAAGCTACTGACTGAATGAAAGGAGCTGGCATCTCACTCTCTTTGAATCTTCTTTATCATGCTAGGATTAACAGGAAAAAGCTAAAAATTTCAGAATTGCACCGTGCAATGTGGAGATATTACTGTTTGTGCATTTACAATATTCATTGATTTTTGCCATTGAAAAACATGTTTTTCATATACCAGAAATGTTTGAAGCTACTGACTGAATGAAAGGAGCTGGCATCTCACTCTCTTTGAATCTTCTTTATCATGCTAGGATTAGCAGGAAAAAGCAAAAAATTTCAGAATTGCACCTTGCAATGTGGAGATATTACTGTTTGTGCATTTACAATATTCATTGATTTTTGCCATTGAAAAACATGTTTTTCATATACCAGAAATGTTTGAAGCTACTGACTGAATGAAAGGAGCTGGCATCTCACTCTCTTTGAATCTTCTTTATCATGCTAGGATTAACAGGAAAAAGCAAAAAATTTCAGAATTGCACCTTGCAATGTGGAGATATTACTGTTTGTGCATTTACAATATTCATTGATTTTTGCCATTGAAAAACATGTTTTTCATATACCAGAAATGTTTGAAGCTACTGACTGAATGAAAGGAGCTGGCATCTCACTCTCTTTGAATCTTCTTTATCATGCTAGGATTAACAGGAAAAAGCTAAAAATTTCAGAATTGCACCTTGCAATGTTGAGATATTACTGTTTGTGCATTTACAATATTCATTGATTTTTGCCATTGAAAAACATGTTTTTCATATACCAGAAATGTTTGAAGCTACTGACTGAATGAAAGGAGCTGGCATCTCACTCTCTTTGAATCTTCTTTATCATGCTAGGATTAGCAGGAAAAAGCAAAAAATTTCAGAATTGCACCTTGCAATGTGGAGTTATTACTGTTTGTGCATTTACAATATTCATTGATTTTTGCCATTGAAAAACATGTTTTTCATATACCAGAAATGTTTGAAGCTACTGACTGAATGAAAGGAGCTGGCATCTCACTCTCTTTGAATCTTCTTTATCATGCTAGGATTAACAGGAAAAAGCTAAAAATTTCATAATTGCACCGTGCAATGTGGAGATATTACTGTTTGTGCATTTACAATATTCATTGATTTTTGCCATTGAAAAACATGTTTTTCATATACCAGAAATGTTTGAAGCTACTGACTGAATGAAAGGAGCTGGCATCTCACTCTCTTTGAATCTTCTTTATCATGCTAGGATTAGCAGGAAAAAGCAAAAAATTTCAGAATTGCACCTTGCAATGTGGAGATATTACTGTTTGTGCATTTACAATATTCATTGATTTTTGCCATTGAAAAACATGTTTTTCATATACCAGAAATGTTTGAAGCTACTGACTGAATGAAAGGAGCTGGCATCTCACTCTCTTTGAATCTTCTTTATCATGCTAGGATTAACAGGAAAAAGCTAAAAATTTCAGAATTGCACCGTGCAATGTGGAGATATTACTGTTTGTGCATTTACAATATTCATTGATTTTTGCCATTGAAAAACATGTTTTTCATATACCAGAAATGTTTGAAGCTACTGACTGAATGAAAGGAGCTGGCATCTCACTCTCTTTGAATCTTCTTTATCATGCTAGGATTAGCAGGAAAAAGCAAAAAATTTCAGAATTGCACCTTGCAATGTGGAGATATTACTGTTTGTGCATTTACAATATTCATTGATTTTTGCCATTGAAAAACATGTTTTTCATATACCAGAAATGTTTGAAGCTACTGACTGAATGAAAGGAGCTGGCATCTCACTCTCTTTGAATCTTCTTTATCATGCTAGGATTAACAGGAAAAAGCAAAAAATTTCAGAATTGCACCTTGCAATGTGGAGATATTACTGTTTGTGCATTTACAATATTCATTGATTTTTGCCATTGAAAAACATGTTTTTCATATACCAGAAATGTTTGAGGCTACTGACTGAATGAAAGGAGCTGGCATCTCACTCTCTTTGAATCTTCTTTATCATGCTAGGATTAACAGGAAAAAGCTAAAAATTTCAGAATTGCACCGTGCAATGTGGAGATATTACTGTTTGTGCATTTACAATATTCATTGATTTTTGCCATTGAAAAACATGTTTTTCATATACCAGAAATGTTTGAAGCTACTGACTGAATGAAAGGAGCTGGCATCTCACTCTCTTTGAATCTTCTTTATCATGCTAGGATTAGCAGGAAAAAGCAAAAAATTTCAGAATTGCACCTTGCAATGTGGAGATATTACTGTTTGTGCATTTACAATATTCATTGATTTTTGCCATTGAAAAACGTTTTTCATATACCAGAAATGTTTGAAGCTACTGACTGAATGAAAGGAGCTGGCATCTCACTCTCTTTGAATCTTCTTTATCATGCTAGGATTAACAGGAAAAAGCTAAAAATTTCAGAATTGCACCGTGCAATGTGGAGATATTACTGTTTGTGCATTTACAATATTCATTGATTTTTGCCATTGAAAAACATGTTTTTCATATACCAGAAATGTTTGAAGCTACTGACTGAATGAAAGGAGCTGGCATCTCACTCTCTTTGAATCTTCTTTATCATGCTAGGATTAGCAGGAAAAAGCAAAAAATTTCAGAATTGCACCTTGCAATGTGGAGATATTACTGTTTGTGCATTTACAATATTCATTGATTTTTGCCATTGAAAAACATGTTTTTCATATACCAGAAATGTTTGAAGCTACTGACTGAATGAAAGGAGCTGGCATCTCACTCTCTTTGAATCTTCTTTATCATGCTAGGATTAACAGGAAAAAGCAAAAAATTTCAGAATTGCACCTTGCAATGTGGAGATATTACTGTTTGTGCATTTACAATATTCATTGATTTTTGCCATTGAAAAACATGTTTTTCATATACCAGAAATGTTTGAAGCTACTGACTGAATGAAAGGAGCTGGCATCTCACTCTCTTTGAATCTTCTTTATCATGCTAGGATTAACAGGAAAAAGCTAAAAATTTCAGCATTGCACCGTGCAATGTGGAGATATTAGTTTGTGCATTTACAATATTCATTGATTTTTGCCATTGAAAAACATGTTTTTCATATACCAGAAATGTTTGAAGCTACTGACTGAATGAAAGGAGCTGGCATCTCACTCTCTTTGAATCTTCTTTATCATGCTAGGATTAGCAGGAAAAAGCAAAAAATTTCAGAATTGCACCTTGCAATGTGGAGATATTACTGTTTGTGCATTTACAATATTCATTGATTTTTGCCATTGAAAAACATGTTTTTCATATACCAGAAATGTTTGAAGCTACTGACTGAATGAAAGGAGCTGGCATCTCACTCTCTTTGAATCTTCTTTATCATGCTAGGATTAGCAGGAAAAAGCAAAAAATTTCAGAATTGCACCTTGCAATGTGGAGATATTACTGTTTGTGCATTTACAATATTCATTGATTTTTGCCATTGAAAAACATGTTTTTCATATACCAGAAATGTTTGAAGCTACTGACTGAATGAAAGGAGCTGGCATCTCACTCTCTTTGAATCTTCTTTATCATGCTAGGATTAACAGGAAAAAGCAAAAAATTTCAGAATTGCACCTTGCAATGTGGAGATATTACTGTTTGTGCATTTACAATATTCATTGATTTTTGCCATTGAAAAACATGTTTTTCATATACCAGAAATGTTTGAGGCTACTGACTGAATGAAAGGAGCTGGCATCTCACTCTCTTTGAATCTTCTTTATCATGCTAGGATTAACAGGAAAAAGCTAAAAATTTCAGAATTGCACCGTGCAATGTTGAGATATTACTGTTTGTGCATTTACAATATTCATTGATTTTTGCCATTGAAAAACATGTTTTTCATATACCAGAAATGTTTGAAGCTACTGACTGAATGAAAGGAGCTGGCATCTCACTCTCTTTGAATCTTCTTTATCATGCTAGGATTAGCAGGAAAAAGCAAAAAATTTCAGAATTGCACCTTGCAATGTGGAGATATTACTGTTTGTGCATTTACAATATTCATTGATTTTTGCCATTGAAAAACATGTTTTTCATATACCAGAAATGTTTGAAGCTACTGACTGAATGAAAGGAGCTGGCATCTCACTCTCTTTGAATCTTCTTTATCATGCTAGGATTAACAGGAAAAAGCTAAAAATTTCATAATTGCACCGTGCAATGTGGAGATATTACTGTTTGTGCATTTACAATATTCATTGATTTTTGCCATTGAAAAACATGTTTTTCATATACCAGAAATGTTTGAAGCTACTGACTGAATGAAAGGAGCTGGCATCTCACTCTCTTTGAATCTTCTTTATCATGCTAGGATTAGCAGGAAAAAGCAAAAAATTTCAGAATTGCACCTTGCAATGTGGAGATATTACTGTTTGTGCATTTACAATATTCATTGATTTTTGCCATTGAAAAACATGTTTTTCATATACCAGAAATGTTTGAAGCTACTGACTGAATGAAAGGAGCTGGCATCTCACTCTCTTTGAATCTTCTTTATCATGCTAGGATTAACAGGAAAAAGCTAAAAATTTCATAATTGCACCGTGCAATGTGGAGATATTACTGTTTGTGCATTTACAATATTCATTGATTTTTGCCATTGAAAAACATGTTTTTCATATACCAGAAATGTTTGAAGCTACTGACTGAATGAAAGGAGCTGGCATCTCACTCTCTTTGAATCTTCTTTATCATGCTAGGATTAGCAGGAAAAAGCAAAAAATTTCAGAATTGCACCTTGCAATGTGGAGATATTACTGTTTGTGCATTTACAATATTCATTGATTTTTGCCATTGAAAAACATGTTTTTCATATACCAGAAATGTTTGAAGCTACTGACTGAATGAAAGGAGCTGGCATCTCACTCTCTTTGAATCTTCTTTATCATGCTAGGATTAACAGGAAAAAGCTAAAAATTTCAGAATTGCACCGTGCAATGTGGAGATATTACTGTTTGTGCATTTACAATATTCATTGATTTTTGCCATTGAAAAACATGTTTTTCATATACCAGAAATGTTTGAAGCTACTGACTGAATGAAAGGAGCTGGCATCTCACTCTCTTTGAATCTTCTTTATCATGCTAGGATTAGCAGGAAAAAGCAAAAAATTTCAGAATTGCACCTTGCAATGTGGAGATATTACTGTTTGTGCATTTACAATATTCATTGATTTTTGCCATTGAAAAACGTTTTTCATATACCAGAAATGTTTGAAGCTACTGACTGAATGAAAGGAGCTGGCATCTCACTCTCTTTGAATCTTCTTTATCATATGAAAAACATGTTTTTCAATGGCAAAAATCAATGAATATTGTAAATGCACAAACAGTAATATCTCCACATTGCAAGGTGCAATTCTGAAATTTTTTGCTTTTTCCTGCTAATCCTAGCATGATAAAGAAGATTCAAAGAGAGTGAGATGCCAGCTCCTTTCATTCAGTCAGTAGCTTCAAACATTTCTGGTATATGAAAAACATGTTTTTCAATGGCAAAAATCAATGAATATTGTAAATGCACAAACAGTAATATCTCCACATTGCACGGTGCAATTCTGAAATTTTTAGCTTTTTCCTGTTAATCCTAGCATGATAAAGATTCAAAGAGAGTGAGATGCCAGCTCCTTTCATTCAGTCAGTAGCTTCAAACATTTCTGGTATATGAAAAACATGTTTTTCAATGGCAAAAATCAATGAATATTGTAAATGCACAAACAGTAATATCTCCACATTGCAAGGTGCAATTCTGAAATTTTTTGCTTTTTCCTGCTAATCCTAGCATGATAAAGAAGATTCAAAGAGAGTGAGATGCCAGCTCCTTTCATTCAGTCAGTAGCTTCAAACATTTCTGGTATATGAAAAACATGTTTTTCAATGGCAAAAATCAATGAATATTGTAAATGCACAAACAGTAATATCTCCACATTGCACGGTGCAATTCTGAAATTTTTAGCTTTTTCCTGTTAATCCTAGCATGATAAAGATTCAAAGAGAGTGAGATGCCAGCTCCTTTCATTCAGTCAGTAGCTTCAAACATTTCTGGTATATGAAAAACATGTTTTTCAATGGCAAAAATCAATGAATATTGTAAATGCACAAACAGTAATATCTCCACATTGCAAGGTGCAATTCTGAAATTTTTTGCTCTTTCCTGCTAATCCTAGCATGATAAAGAAGATTCAGAGAGTGAGATGCCAGCTCCTTTCATTCAGTCAGTAGCTTCAAACATTTCTGGTATATGAAAAACATGTTTTTCAATGGCAAAAATCAATGAATATTGTAAATGCACAAACAGTAATATCTCCACATTGCACGGTGCAATTCTGAAATTTTTAGCTTTTTCCTGTTAATCCTAGCATGATAAAGAAGATTCAAAGAGAGTGAGATGCCAGCTCCTTTCATTCAGTCAGTAGCTTCAAACATTTCTGGTATATGAAAAACATGTTTTTCAATGGCAAAAATCAATGAATATTGTAAATGCACAAACAGTAATATCTCCACATTGCACGGTGCAATTCTGAAATTTTTAGCTTTTTCCTGTTAATCCTAGCATGATAAAGAAGATTCAAAGAGAGTGAGATGCCAGCTCCTTTCATTCAGTCAGTAGCTTCAAACATTTCTGGTATATGAAAAACATGTTTTTCAATGGCAAAAATCAATGAATATTGTAAATGCACAAACAGTAATATCTCCACATTGCAAGGTGCAATTCTGAAATTTTTTGCTTTTTCCTGCTAATCCTAGCATGATAAAGAAGATTCAAAGAGAGTGAGATGCCAGCTCCTTTCATTCAGTCAGTAGCTTCAAACATTTCTGGTATATGAAAAACATGTTTTTCAATGGCAAAAATCAATGAATATTGTAAATGCACAAACAGTAATATCTCCACATTGCACGGTGCAATTCTGAAATTTTTAGCTTTTTCCTGTTAATCCTAGCATGATAAAGAAGATTCAAAGAGAGTGAGATGCCAGCTCCTTTCATTCAGTCAGTAGCTTCAAACATTTCTGGTATATGAAAAACATGTTTTTCAATGGCAAAAATCAATGAATATTGTAAATGCACAAACAGTAATATCTCCACATTGCAAGGTGCAATTCTGAAATTCTTTGCTTTTTCCTGTTAATCCTAGCATGATAAAGAAGATTCAAAGAGAGTGAGATGCCAGCTCCTTTCATTCAGTCAGTAGCTTCAAACATTTCTGGTATATGAAAAACATGTTTTTCAATGGCAAAAATCAATGAATATTGTAAATGCACAAACAGTAATATCTCCACATTGCAAGGTGCAATTCTGAAATTTTTTGCTTTTTCCTGCTAATCCTAGCATGATAAAGAAGATTCAAAGAGAGTGAGATGCCAGCTCCTTTCATTCAGTCAGTAGCTTCAAACATTTCTGGTATATGAAAAACATGTTTTTCAATGGCAAAAATCAATGAATATTGTAAATGCACAAACAGTAATATCTCCACATTGCACGGTGCAATTCTGAAATTTTTAGCTTTTTCCTGTTAATCCTAGCATGATAAAGAAGATTCAAAGAGAGTGAGATGCCAGCTCCTTTCATTCAGTCAGTAGCTTCAAACATTTCTGGTATATGAAAAACATGTTTTTCAATGGCAAAAATCAATGAATATTGTAAATGCACAAACAGTAATATCTCCACATTGCAAGGTGCAATTCTGAAATTCTTTGCTTTTTCCTGTTAATCCTAGCATGATAAAGAAGATTCAAAGAGAGTGAGATGCCAGCTCCTTTCATTCAGTCAGTAGCTTCAAACATTTCTGGTATATGAAAAACATGTTTTTCAATGGCAAAAATCAATGAATATTGTAAATGCACAAACAGTAATATCTCCACATTGCAAGGTGCAATTCTGAAATTTTTTGCTTTTTCCTGCTAATCCTAGCATGATAAAGAAGATTCAAAGAGTGAGATGCCAGCTCCTTTCATTCAGTCAGTAGCTTCAAACATTTCTGGTATATGAAAAACATGTTTTTCAATGGCAAAAATCAATGAATATTGTAAATGCACAAACAGTAATATCTCCACATTGCACGGTGCAATTCTGAAATTTTTAGCTTTTTCCTGTTAATCCTAGCATGATAAAGAAGATTCAAAGAGAGTGAGATGCCAGCTCCTTTCATTCAGTCAGTAGCTTCAAACATTTCTGGTATATGAAAAACATGTTTTTCAATGGCAAAAATCAATGAATATTGTAAATGCACAAACAGTAATATCTCCACATTGCAAGGTGCAATTCTGAAATTTTTTGCTTTTTCCTGCTAATCCTAGCATGATAAAGAAGATTCAAAGAGAGTGAGATGCCAGCTCCTTTCATTCAGTCAGTAGCTTCAAACATTTCTGGTATATGAAAAACATGTTTTTCAATGGCAAAAATCAATGAATATTGTAAATGCACAAACAGTAATATCTCCACATTGCACGGTGCAATTCTGAAATTTTTAGCTTTTTCCTGTTAATCCTAGCATGATAAAGAAGATTCAAAGAGAGTGAGATGCCAGCTCCTTTCATTCAGTCAGTAGCTTCAAACATTTCTGGTATATGAAAAACATGTTTTTCAATGGCAAAAATCAATGAATATTGTAAATGCACAAACAGTAATATCTCCACATTGCACGGTGCAATTCTGAAATTTTTAGCTTTTTCCTGTTAATCCTAGCATGATAAAGAAGATTCAGAGTGAGATGCCAGCTCCTTTCATTCAGTCAGTAGCTTCAAACATTTCTGGTATATGAAAAACATGTTTTTCAATGGCAAAAATCAATGAATATTGTAAATGCACAAACAGTAATATCTCCACATTGCAAGGTGCAATTCTGAAATTTTTTGCTTTTTCCTGTTAATCCTAGCATGATAAAGAAGATTCAAAGAGAGTGAGATGCCAGCTCCTTTCATTCAGTCAGTAGCTTCAAACATTTCTGGTATATGAAAAACATGTTTTTCAATGGCAAAAATCAATGAATATTGTAAATGCACAAACAATAATATCTCCACATTGCAAGGTGCAATTCTGAAATTTTTTGCTTTTTCCTGTTAATCCTAGCATGATAAAGAAGATTCAAAGAGAGTGAGATGCCAGCTCCTTTCATTCAGTCAGTAGCTTCAAACATTTCTGGTATATGAAAAACATGTTTTTCAATGGCAAAAATCAATGAATATTGTAAATGCACAAACAGTAATATCTCCACATTGCAAGGTGCAATTCTGAAATTTTTTGCTTTTTCCTGCTAATCCTAGCATGATAAAGAAGATTCAAAGAGAGTGAGATGCCAGCTCCTTTCATTCAGTCAGTAGCTTCAAACATTTCTGGTATATGAAAAACATGTTTTTCAATGGCAAAAATCAATGAATATTGTAAATGCACAAACAGTAATATCTCCACATTGCAAGGTGCAATTCTGAAATTTTTTGCTTTTTCCTGCTAATCCTAGCATGATAAAGAAGATTCAGAGAGTGAGATGCCAGCTCCTTTCATTCAGTCAGTAGCTTCAAACATTTCTGGTATATGAAAAACATGTTTTTCAATGGCAAAAATCAATGAATATTGTAAATGCACAAACAGTAATATCTCCACATTGCAAGGTGCAATTCTGAAATTTTTTGCTTTTTCCTGTTAATCCTAGCATGATAAAGAAGATTCAAAGAGAGTGAGATGCCAGCTCCTTTCATTCAGTCAGTAGCTTCAAACATTTCTGGTATATGAAAAACATGTTTTTCAATGGCAAAAATCAATGAATATTGTAAATGCACAAACAGTAATATCTCCACATTGCACGGTGCAATTCTGAAATTTTTAGCTTTTTCCTGTTAATCCTAGCATGATAAAGAAGATTCAAAGAGAGTGAGATGCCAGCTCCTTTCATTCAGTCAGTAGCTTCAAACATTTCTGGTATATGAAAAACATGTTTTTCAATGGCAAAAATCAATGAATATTGTAAATGCACAAACAGTAATATCTCCACATTGCACGGTGCAATTCTGAAATTTTTAGCTTTTTCCTGTTAATCCTAGCATGATAAAGAAGATTCAAAGAGAGTGAGATGCCAGCTCCTTTCATTCAGTCAGTAGCTTCAAACATTTCTGGTATATGAAAAACATGTTTTTCAATGGCAAAAATCAATGAATATTGTAAATGCACAAACAGTAATATCTCCACATTGCAAGGTGCAATTCTGAAATTTTTTGCTTTTTCCTGTTAATCCTAGCATGATAAAGAAGATTCAAAGAGAGTGAGATGCCAGCTCCTTTCATTCAGTCAGTAGCTTCAAACATTTCTGGTATATGAAAAACGTTTTTCAATGGCAAAAATCAATGAATATTGTAAATGCACAAACAGTAATATCTCCACATTGCAAGGTGCAATTCTGAAATTTTTTGCTTTTTCCTGCTAATCCTAGCATGATAAAGAAGATTCAAAGAGAGTGAGATGCCAGCTCCTTTCATTCAGTCAGTAGCTTCAAACATTTCTGGTATATGAAAAACATGTTTTTCAATGGCAAAAATCAATGAATATTGTAAATGCACAAACAGTAATATCTCCACATTGCACGGTGCAATTATGAAATTTTTAGCTTTTTCCTGTTAATCCTAGCATGATAAAGAAGATTCAAAGAGAGTGAGATGCCAGCTCCTTTCATTCAGTCAGTAGCTTCAAACATTTCTGGTATATGAAAAACATGTTTTTCAATGGCAAAAATCAATGAATATTGTAAATGCACAAACAGTAATAACTCCACATTGCAAGGTGCAATTCTGAAATTTTTTGCTTTTTCCTGCTAATCCTAGCATGATAAAGAAGATTCAAAGAGAGTGAGATGCCAGCTCCTTTCATTCAGTCAGTAGCTTCAAACATTTCTGGTATATGAAAAACATGTTTTTCAATGGCAAAAATCAATGAATATTGTAAATGCACAAACAGTAATATCTCCACATTGCACGGTGCAATTCTGAAATTTTTAGCTTTTTCCTGTTAATCCTAGCATGATAAAGAAGATTCAAAGAGAGTGAGATGCCAGCTCCTTTCATTCAGTCAGTAGCTTCAAACATTTCTGGTATATGAAAAACATGTTTTTCAATGGCAAAAATCAATGAATATTGTAAATGCACAAACAGTAATATCTCCACATTGCACGGTGCAATTATGAAATTTTTAGCTTTTTCCTGTTAATCCTAGCATGATAAAGAAGATTCAAAGAGAGTGAGATGCCAGCTCCTTCCATTCAGTCAGTAGCTTCAAACATTTCTGGTATATGAAAAACATGTTTTTCAATGGCAAAAATCAATGAATATTGTAAATGCACAAACAGTAATAACTCCACATTGCAAGGTGCAATTCTGAAATTTTTTGCTTTTTCCTGCTAATCCTAGCATGATAAAGAAGATTCAAAGAGAGTGAGATGCCAGCTCCTTTCATTCAGTCAGTAGCTTCAAACATTTCTGGTATATGAAAAACATGTTTTTCAATGGCAAAAATCAATGAATATTGTAAATGCACAAACAGTAATATCTCAACATTGCACGGTGCAATTCTGAAATTTTTAGCTTTTTCCTGTTAATCCTAGCATGATAAAGAAGATTCAAAGAGAGTGAGATGCCAGCTCCTTTCATTGTCAGTAGCTTCAAACATTTCTGGTATATGAAAAACGTTTTTCAATGGCAAAAATCAATGAATATTGTAAATGCACAAACAGTAATATCTCCACATTGCAAGGTGCAATTCTGAAATTTTTTGCTTTTTCCTGTTAATCCTAGCATGATAAAGAAGATTCAAAGAGAGTGAGATGCCAGCTCCTTTCATTCAGTCAGTAGCTTCAAACATTTCTGGTATATGAAAAACATGTTTTTCAATGGCAAAAATCAATGAATATTGTAAATGCACAAACAGTAATATCTCCACATTGCAAGGTGCAATTCTGAAATTTTTTGCTTTTTCCTGCTCCTCTTAGCATGATAAAGAAGATTCAAAGAGAGTGAGATGCCAGCTCCTTTCATTCAGTCAGTAGCTTCAATCATTTCTGGACGTTTTTCAATGGCAAAAATCAATGAATATTGTAAATGCACAAACAGTAATTTCTCCGCATTGCAAGGTGCAATTCTGAAATTTTTTGCTTTTTCCTGCTCCTCTTAGCATGGTAAAGAAGACTCAAAGAGAGTGAGATGCCAGCTCCTTTCATTCAGTCAGTAGCTTCAATCATTTCTGGACGTTTTTCAACGGCAAAAATCAATGAATATTGTAGATGCACAAACAGTAATTTCTCCGCATTGCAAGGTGCAATTCTGAAATTTTTTGCTTTTTCCTGCTCCTCTTAGCATGATAAAGAAGATTCAAAGAGACTGAGATGCCAGCTCCTTTCATTCAGTCAGTAGCTTCAATCATTTCTGGACGTTTTTCAATGGCAAAAATCAATGAATATTGTAAATGCACAAACAGTAATTTCTCCGCATTGCAAGGTGCAATTCTGAAATTTTTTGCTTTTTCCTGCTCCTCTTAGCATGATAAAGAAGATTCAAAGAGAGTGAGATGCCAGCTCCTTTCATTCAGTCAGTAGCTTCAATCATTTCTGGATGTTTTTCAATGGCAAAAATCAATGAATATTGTAAATGCACAAACAGTAATTTCTCCGCATTGCAAGGTGCAATTCTGAAATTTTTTGCTTTTTCCTGCTCCTCTTAGCATGATAAAGAAGATTCAAAGAGAGTGAGATGCCAGCTCCTTTCATTCAGTCAGTAGCTTCAAACATTTCTGGTATATGAAAAACATGTTTTTCAATGGCAAAAATCAATGAATATTGTAAATGCACAAACAGTAATATCTCCACATTGCACGGTGCAATTCTGAAATTTTTAGCTTTTTCCTTTTAATCCTAGCATGATAAAGAAGATTCAAAGAGAGTGAGATGCCAGCTCCTTTCATTCAGTCAGTAGCTTCAAACATTTCTGGTATATGAAAAACATGTTTTTCAATGGCAAAAATCAATGAATATTGTAAATGCACAAACAGTAATATCTCCACATTGCACGGTGCAATTCTGAAATTTTTAGCTTTTTCCTGTTAATCCTAGCATGATAAAGAAGATTCAAAGAGAGTGAGATGCCAGCTCCTTTCATTCAGTCAGTAGCTTCAAACATTTCTGGTATATGAAAAACATGTTTTTCAATGGCAAAAATCAATGAATATTGTAAATGCACAAACAGTAATATCTCCACATTGCAAGGTGCAATTCTGAAATTCTTTGCTTTTTCCTGTTAATCCTAGCATGATAAAGAAGATTCAAAGAGAGTGAGATGCCAGCTCCTTTCATTCAGTCAGTAGCTTCAAACATTTCTGGTATATGAAAAACATGTTTTTCAATGGCAAAAATCAATGAATATTGTAAATGCACAAACAGTAATATCTCCACATTGCAAGGTGCAATTCTGAAATTTTTTGCTTTTTCCTGCTAATCCTAGCATGATAAAGAAGATTCAAAGAGAGTGAGATGCCAGCTCCTTTCATTCAGTCAGTAGCTTCAAACATTTCTGGTATATGAAAAACATGTTTTTCAATGGCAAAAATCAATGAATATTGTAAATGCACAAACAGTAATATCTCCACATTGCACGGTGCAATTCTGAAATTTTTAGCTTTTTCCTGTTAATCCTAGCATGATAAAGAAGATTCAAAGAGAGTGAGATGCCAGCTCCTTTCATTCAGTCAGTAGCTTCAAACATTTCTGGTATATGAAAAACATGTTTTTCAATGGCAAAAATCAATGAATATTGTAAATGCACAAACAGTAATATCTCCACATTGCAAGGTGCAATTCTGAAATTCTTTGCTTTTTCCTGTTAATCCTAGCATGATAAAGAAGATTCAAAGAGAGTGAGATGCCAGCTCCTTTCATTCAGTCAGTAGCTTCAAACATTTCTGGTATATGAAAAACATGTTTTTCAATGGCAAAAATCAATGAATATTGTAAATGCACAAACAGTAATATCTCCACATTGCAAGGTGCAATTCTGAAATTTTTTGCTTTTTCCTGCTAATCCTAGCATGATAAAGAAGATTCAAAGAGTGAGATGCCAGCTCCTTTCATTCAGTCAGTAGCTTCAAACATTTCTGGTATATGAAAAACATGTTTTTCAATGGCAAAAATCAATGAATATTGTAAATGCACAAACAGTAATATCTCCACATTGCACGGTGCAATTCTGAAATTTTTAGCTTTTTCCTGTTAATCCTAGCATGATAAAGAAGATTCAAAGAGAGTGAGATGCCAGCTCCTTTCATTCAGTCAGTAGCTTCAAACATTTCTGGTATATGAAAAACATGTTTTTCAATGGCAAAAATCAATGAATATTGTAAATGCACAAACAGTAATATCTCCACATTGCAAGGTGCAATTCTGAAATTTTTTGCTTTTTCCTGCTAATCCTAGCATGATAAAGAAGATTCAAAGAGAGTGAGATGCCAGCTCCTTTCATTCAGTCAGTAGCTTCAAACATTTCTGGTATATGAAAAACATGTTTTTCAATGGCAAAAATCAATGAATATTGTAAATGCACAAACAGTAATATCTCCACATTGCACGGTGCAATTCTGAAATTTTTAGCTTTTTCCTGTTAATCCTAGCATGATAAAGAAGATTCAAAGAGAGTGAGATGCCAGCTCCTTTCATTCAGTCAGTAGCTTCAAACATTTCTGGTATATGAAAAACATGTTTTTCAATGGCAAAAATCAATGAATATTGTAAATGCACAAACAGTAATATCTCCACATTGCACGGTGCAATTCTGAAATTTTTAGCTTTTTCCTGTTAATCCTAGCATGATAAAGAAGATTCAGAGTGAGATGCCAGCTCCTTTCATTCAGTCAGTAGCTTCAAACATTTCTGGTATATGAAAAATGTTTTTCAATGGCAAAAATCAATGAATATTTTAAATGCACAAACAGTAATATCTCCACATTGCAAGGTGCAATTCTGAAATTTTTTGCTTTTTCCTGTTAATCCTAGCATGATAAAGAAGATTCAAAGAGAGTGAGATGCCAGCTCCTTTCATTCAGTCAGTAGCTTCAAACATTTCTGGTATATGAAAAACATGTTTTTCAATGGCAAAAATCAATGAATATTGTAAATGCACAAACAGTAATATCTCCACATTGCAAGGTGCAATTCTGAAATTTTTTGCTTTTTCCTGTTAATCCTAGCATGATAAAGAAGATTCAAAGAGAGTGAGATGCCAGCTCCTTTCATTGTCAGTAGCTTCAAACATTTCTGGTATATGAAAAACATGTTTTTCAATGGCAAAAATCAATGAATATTGTAAATGCACAAACAGTAATATCTCCACATTGCAAGGTGCAATTCTGAAATTTTTTGCTTTTTCCTGCTAATCCTAGCATGATAAAGAAGATTCAAAGAGAGTGAGATGCCAGCTCCTTTCATTCAGTCAGTAGCTTCAAACATTTCTGGTATATGAAAAACATGTTTTTCAATGGCAAAAATCAATGAATATTGTAAATGCACAAACAGTAATATCTCCACATTGCACGGTGCAATTCTGAAATTTTTAGCTTTTTCCTGTTAATCCTAGCATGATAAAGAAGATTCAAAGAGAGTGAGATGCCAGCTCCTTTCATTCAGTCAGTAGCTTCAAACATTTCTGGTATATGAAAAACATGTTTTTCAATGGCAAAAATCAATGAATATTGTAAATGCACAAACAGTAATATCTCCACATTGCACGGTGCAATTCTGAAATTTTTAGCTTTTTCCTGTTAATCCTAGCATGATAAAGAAGATTCAAAGAGAGTGAGATGCCAGCTCCTTTCATTCAGTCAGTAGCTTCAAACATTTCTGGTATATGAAAAACATGTTTTTCAATGGCAAAAATCAATGAATATTGTAAATGCACAAACAGTAATATCTCCACATTGCAAGGTGCAATTCTGAAATTTTTTGCTTTTTCCTGCTAATCCTAGCATGATAAAGAAGATTCAAAGAGAGTGAGATGCCAGCTCCTTTCATTCAGCCAGTAGCTTCAAACATTTCTGGTATATGAAAAACATGTTTTTCAATGGCAAAAATCAATGAATATTGTAAATGCACAAACAGTAATATCTCCACATTGCACGGTGCAATTATGAAATTTTTAGCTTTTTCCTGTTAATCCTAGCATGATAAAGAAGATTCAAAGAGTGAGATGCCAGCTCCTTTCATTCAGTCAGTAGCTTCAAACATTTCTGGTATATGAAAAACATGTTTTTCAATGGCAAAAATCAATGAATATTGTAAATGCACAAACAGTAATAACTCCACATTGCAAGGTGTAATTCTGAAATTTTTTGCTTTTTCCTGCTAATCCTAGCATGATAAAGAAGATTCAAAGAGAGTGAGATGCCAGCTCCTTTCATTCAGTCAGTAGCTTCAAACATTTCTGGTATATGAAAAACATGTTTTTCAATGGCAAAAATCAATGAATATTGTAAATGCACAAACAGTAATATCTCAACATTGCACGGTGCAATTCTGAAATTTTTAGCTTTTTCCTGTTAATCCTAGCATGATAAAGAAGATTCAAAGAGAGTGAGATGCCAGCTCCTTTCATTCAGTCAGTAGCTTCAAACATTTCTGGTATATGAAAAACGTTTTTCAATGGCAAAAATCAATGAATATTGTAAATGCACAAACAGTAATATCTCCACATTGCAAGGTGCAATTCTGAAATTTTTTGCTTTTTCCTGTTAATCCTAGCATGATAAAGAAGATTCAAAGAGAGTGAGATGCCAGCTCCTTTCATTCAGTCAGTAGCTTCAAACATTTCTGGTATATGAAAAACATGTTTTTTAATGGCAAAAATCAATGAATATTGTAAATGCACAAACAGTAATATCTCCACATTGCAAGGTGCAATTCTGAAATTTTTTGCTTTTTCCTGCTAATCCTAGCATGATAAAGAAGATTCAAAGAGAGTGAGATGCCAGCTCCTTTCATTCAGTCAGTAGCTTCAAACATTTCTGGTATATGAAAAACATGTTTTTCAATGGCAAAAATCAATGAGTATTGTAAATGCACAAACAGTAATATCTCCACATTGCACGGTGCAATTCTGAAATTTTTAGCTTTTTCCTGTTAATCCTAGCATGATAAAGAAGATTCAAAGAGAGTGAGATGCCAGCTCCTTTCATTCAGTCAGTAGCTTCAAACATTTCTGGTATATGAAAAACATGTTTTTCAATGGCAAAAATCAATGAATATTGTAAATGCACAAACAGTAATATCTCCACATTGCAAGGTGCAATTCTGAAATTCTTTGCTTTTTCCTGTTAATCCTAGCATGATAAAGAAGATTCAAAGAGAGTGAGATGCCAGCTCCTTTCATTCAGTCAGTAGCTTCAAACATTTCTGGTA
This sequence comes from Phyllobates terribilis, assembly GCF_046119375.1. Classification (NCBI taxonomy): domain Eukaryota; kingdom Metazoa; phylum Chordata; class Amphibia; order Anura; family Dendrobatidae; genus Phyllobates; species Phyllobates terribilis. Next base: position 30,937 of record NW_027364376.1, read on the forward strand.
TATGAAAAACATGTTTTTCAATGGCAAAAATCAATGAATATTGTAAATGCACAAACAGTAATATCTCCACATTGCAAGGTGCAATTCTGAAATTTTTTGCTTTTTCCTGCTAATCCTAGCATGATAAAGAAGATTCAAAGAGTGAGATGCCAGCTCCTTTCATTCAGTCAGTAGCTTCAAACATTTCTGGTATATGAAAAACATGTTTTTCAATGGCAAAAATCAATGAATATTGTAAATGCACAAACAGTAATATCTCCACATTGCACGGTGCAATTCTGAAATTTTTTGCTTTTTCCTGTTAATCCTAGCATGATAAAGAAGACTCAAAGAGAGTGAGATGCCAGCTCCTTTCATTCAGTCAGTAGCTTCAAACATTTCTGGTATATGAAAAACATGTTTTTCAATGGCAAAAATCAATGAATATTGTAAATGCACAAACAGTAATATCTCCACATTGCAAGGTGCAATTCTGAAATTTTTTGCTTTTTCCTGCTAATCCTAGCATGATAAAGAAGATTCAAAGAGAGTGAGATGCCAGCTCCTTTCATTCAGTCAGTAGCTTCAAACATTTCTGGTATATGAAAAACATGTTTTTCAATGGCAAAAATCAATGAAGATTGTAAATGCACAAACAGTAATATCTCCACATTGCACGGTGCAATTCTGAAATTTTTAGCTTTTTCCTGTTAATCCTAGCATGATAAAGAAGATTCAAAGAGAGTGAGATGCCAGCTCCTTTCATTCAGTCAGTAGCTTCAAACATTTCTGGTATATGAAAAACATGTTTTTCAATGGCAAAAATCAATGAATATTGTAAATGCACAAACAGTAATATCTCCACATTGCAAGGTGCAATTCTGAAATTTTTTGCTTTTTCCTGTTAATCCTAGCATGATAAAGAAGATTCAAAGAGAGTGAGATGCCAGCTCCTTTCATTCAGTCAGTAGCTTCAAACATTTCTGGTATATGAAAAACATGTTTTTCAATGGCAAAAATCAATGAATATTGTAAATGCACAAACAGTAATATCTCCACATTGCAAGGTGCAATTCTGAAATTTTTTGCTTTTTCCTGCTAATCCTAGCATGATAAAGAAGATTCAAAGAGAGTGAGATGCCAGCTCCTTTCATTCAGTCAGCAGCTTCAAACATTTCTGGTATATGAAAAACATGTTTTTCAATGGCAAAAATCAATGAATATTGTAAATGCACAAACAGTAATATCTCCACATTGCACGGTGCAATTCTGAAATTTTTAGCTTTTTCCTGTTAATCCTAGCATGATAAAGAAGATTCAAAGAGAGTGAGATGCCAGCTCCTTTCATTCAGTCAGTAGCTTCAAACATTTCTGGTATATGAAAAACATGTTTTTCAATGGCAAAAATCAATGAATATTGTAAATGCACAAACAGTAATATCTCCACATTGCAAGGTGCAATTCTGAAATTTTTTGCTTTTTCCTGCTAATCCTAGCATGATAAAGAAGATTCAAAGAGAGTGAGATGCCAGCTCCTTTCATTCAGTCAGTAGCTTCAAACATTTCTGGTATATGAAAAACATGTTTTTCAATGGCAAAAATCAATGAATATTGTAAATGCACAAACAGTAATATCTCCACATTGCACGGTGCAATTCTGAAATTTTTTGCTTTTTCCTGTTAATCCTAGCATGATAAAGAAGATTCAAAGAGAGTGAGATGCCAGCTCCTTTCATTCAGTCAGTAGCTTCAAACATTTCTGGTATATGAAAAACATGTTTTTCAATGGCAAAAATCAATGAATATTGTAAATGCACAAACAGTAATATCTCCACATTGCAAGGTGCAATTCTGAAATTTTTTGCTTTTTCCTGTTAATCCTAGCATGATAAAGAAGATTCAAAGAGAGTGAGATGCCAGCTCCTTTCATTCAGTCAGTAGCTTCAAACATTTCTGGTATATGAAAAACATGTTTTTCAATGGCAAAAATCAATGAATATTGTAAATGCACAAACAGTAATATCTCCACATTGCACGGTGCAATTCTGAAATTTTTTGCTTTTTCCTGTTAATCCTAGCATGATAAAGAAGATTCAAAGAGAGTGAGATGCCAGCTCCTTTCATTCAGTCAGTAGCTTCAAACATTTCTGGTATATGAAAAACATGTTTTTCAATGGCAAAAATCAATGAATATTGTAAATGCACAAACAGTAATATCTCCACATTGCAAGGTGCAATTCTGAAATTTTTTGCTTTTTCCTGTTAATCCTAGCATGATAAAGAAGATTCAAAGAGAGTGAGATGCCAGCTCCTTTCATTCAGTCAGTAGCTTCAAACATTTCTGGTATATGAAAAACATGTTTTTCAATGGCAAAAATCAATGAATATTGTAAATGCACAAACAGTAATATCTCCACATTGCAAGGTGCAATTCTGAAATTTTTTGCTTTTTCCTGCTAATCCTAGCATGATAAAGATTCAAAGAGAGTGAGATGCCAGCTCCTTTCATTCAGTCAGTAGCTTCAAACATTTCTGGTATATGAAAAACATGTTTTTCAATGGCAAAAATCAATGAATATTGTAAATGCACAAACAGTAATATCTCCACATTGCACGGTGCAATTCTGAAATTTTTAGCTTTTTCCTGTTAATCCTAGCATGATAAAGAAGATTCAAAGAGAGTGAGATGCCAGCTCCTTTCATTCAGTCAGTAGCTTCAAACATTTCTGGTATATGAAAAACATGTTTTTCAATGGCAAAAATCAATGAATATTGTAAATGCACAAACAGTAATATCTCCACATTGCACGGTGCAATTCTGAAATTTTTAGCTTTTTCCTGTTAATCCTAGCATGATAAAGAAGATTCAAAGAGAGTGAGATGCCAGCTCCTTTCATTCAGTCAGTAGCTTCAAACATTTCTGGTATATGAAAAACATGTTTTTCAATGGCAAAAATCAATGAATATTGTAAATGCACAAACAGTAATATCTCCACATTGCAAGGTGCAATTCTGAAATTTTTTGCTTTTTCCTGCTAATCCTAGCATGACAAAGAAGATTCAAAGAGAGTGAGATGCCAGCTCCTTTCATTCAGTCAGTAGCTTCAAACATTTCTGGTATATGAAAAACATGTTTTTCAATGGCAAAACTCAATGAATATTGTAAATGCACAAACAGTAATATCTCAACATTGCACGGTGCAATTCTGAAATTTTTAGCTTTTTCCTGTTAATCCTAGCATGATAAAGAAGATTCAAAGAGAGTGAGATGCCAGCTCCTTTCATTCAGTCAGTAGCTTCAAACATTTCTGGTATATGAAAAACATGTTTTTCAATGGCAAAAATCAATGAATATTGTAAATGCACAAACAGTAATATCTCCACATTGCAAGGTGCAATTCTGAAATTTTTTGCTTTTTCCTGTTAATCCTAGCATGATAAAGAAGATTCAAAGAGAGTGAGATGCCAGCTCCTTTCATTCAGTGAGTAGCTTCAAACATTTCTGGTATATGAAAAACATGTTTTTCAATGGCAAAAATCAATGAATATTGTAAATGCACAAACAGTAATATCTCCACATTGCAAGGTGCAATTCTGAAATTTTTTGCTTTTTCCTGCTAATCCTAGCATGATAAAGAAGATTCAAAGAGAGTGAGATGCCAGCTCCTTTCATTCAGTCAGTAGCTTCAAACATTTCTGGTATATGAAAAACATGTTTTTCAATGGCAAAAATCAATGAATATTGTAAATGCACAAACAGTAATATCCACATTGCAAGGTGCAATTCTGAAATTTTTTGCTTTTTCCTGCTAATCCTAGCATGATAAAGAAGATTCAAAGAGAGTGAGATGCCAGCTCCTTTCATTCAGTCAGTAGCTTCAAACATTTCTGGTATATGAAAAACATGTTTTTCAATGGCAAAAATCAATGAATATTGTAAATGCACAAACAGTAATATCTCCACATTGCACGGTGCAATTCTGAAATTTTTAGCTTTTTCCTGTTAATCCTAGCATGATAAAGAAGATTCAAAGAGAGTGAGATGCCAGCTCCTTTCATTCAGTCAGTAGCTTCAAACATTTCTGGTATATGAAAAACATGTTTTTCAATGGCAAAAATCAATGAATATTGTAAATGCACAAACAGTAATATCTCCACATTGCAAGGTGCAATTCTGAAATTCTTTGCTTTTTCCTGTTAATCCTAGCATGATAAAGAAGATTCAAAGAGAGTGAGATGCCAGCTCCTTTCATTCAGTCAGTAGCTTCAAACATTTCTGGTATATGAAAAACATGTTTTTCAATGGCAAAAATCAATGAATATTGTAAATGCACAAACAGTAATATCTCCACATTGCAAGGTGCAATTCTGAAATTTTTTGCTTTTTCCTGCTAATCCTAGCATGATAAAGAAGATTCAAAGAGAGTGAGATGCCAGCTCCTTTCATTCAGTCAGTAGCTTCAAACATTTCTGGTATATGAAAAACATGTTTTTCAATGGCAAAAATCAATGAATATTGTAAATGCACAAACAGTAATATCTCCACATTGCACGGTGCAATTCTGAAATTTTTAGCTTTTTCCTGTTAATCCTAGCATGATAAAGAAGATTCAAAGAGAGTGAGATGCCAGCTCCTTTCATTCAGTCAGTAGCTTCAAACATTTCTGGTATATGAAAAACATGTTTTTCAATGGCAAAAATCAATGAATATTGTAAATGCACAAACAGTAATATCTCCACATTGCAAGGTGCAATTCTGAAATTTTTTGCTTTTTCCTGCTAATCCTAGCATGATAAAGAAGATTCAAAGAGAGTGAGATGCCAGCTCCTTTCATTCAGTCAGTAGCTTCAAACATTTCTGGTATATGAAAAACATGTTTTTCAATGGCAAAAATCAATGAATATTGTAAATGCACAAACAGTAATATCTCCACATTGCACGGTGCAATTCTGAAATTTTTAGCTTTTTCCTGTTAATCCTAGCATGATAAAGAAGATTCAAAGAGAGTGAGATGCCAGCTCCTTTCATTCAGTCAGTAGCTTCAAACATTTCTGGTATATGAAAAACATGTTTTTCAATGGCAAAAATCAATGAATATTGTAAATGCACAAACAGTAATATCTCCACATTGCAAGGTGCAATTCTGAAATTTTTTGCTTTTTCCTGCTAATCCTAGCATGATAAAGAAGATTCAAAGAGAGTGAGATGCCAGCTCTTTTCATTCAGTCAGTAGCTTCAAACATTTCTGGTATATGAATAACATGATGTTTTTCAATGGCAAAAATCAATGAATATTGTAAATGCACAAACAGTAATTTCTCCGCATTGCAAGGTGCAATTCTGAAATTTTTGCTTTTTCCTGCTCCTCTTAGCATGATAAAGAAGATTCAAAGAGAGTGAGATGCCAGCTCCTTTCATCAGTCAGTAGCTTCAATCATTTCTGGACGTTTTTCAATGGCAAAAATCAATGAATATTGTAAATGCACAAACAGTAATTTCTCCGCATTGCAAGGTGCAATTCTGAAATTTTTTGCTTTTTCCTGCTCCTCTTAGCATGATAAAGAAGATTCAAAGAGAGTGAGATGCCAGCTCCTTTCATTCAGTCAGTAGCTTCAATCATTTCTGGACGTTTTTCAATGGCAAAAATCAATGAATATTGTAAATGCACAAACAGTAATTTCTCCGCATTGCAAGGTGCAATTCTGAAATTTTTTGCTTTTTCCTGCTCCTCTTAGTATGATAAAGAAGATTCAAAGAGAGTGAGATGCCAGCTCCTTTCATTCAGTCAGTAGCTTCAAACATTTCTGGTATATGAATAACATGATGTTTTTCAATGGCAAAAATCAATGAATATTGTAAATGCACAAACAGTAATTTCTCCGCATTGCAAGGTGCAATTCTGAAATTTTTTGCTTTTTCCTGCTCCTCTTAGCATGATAAAGAAGATTCAAAGAGAGTGAGATGCCAGCTCCTTTCATTCAGTCAGTAGCTTCAATCATTTCTGGTATATGAATAACATGATGTTTTTCAATGGCAAAAATTAATGAATATTGTAAATGCACAAACAGTAATATCTCCGCATTGCAAGGTGCAATTCTGAAATTTTTTGCTTTTTCCTGCTCCTCTTAGCATGATAAAGAAGATTCAAAGAGAGTGAGATGCCAGCTCCTTTCATTCAGTCAGTAGCTTCAATCATTTCTGGACGTTTTTCAATGGCAAAAATCAATGAATATTGTAAATGCACAAACAGTAATTTCTCCGCATTGAAGGTGCAATTCTGAAATTTTTTGCTTTTTCCTGCTCCTCTTAGCATGATAAAGAAGATTCAAAGAGAGTGAGATGCCAGCTCCTTTCATTCAGTCAGTAGCTTCAAACATTTCTGGTATATGAATAACATGATGTTTTTCAATGGCAAAAATCAATGAATATTGTAAATGCACAAACAGTAATTTCTCCGCATTGCAAGGTGCAATTCTGAAATTTTTTGCTTTTTCCTGCTCCTCTTAGCATGATAAAGAAGATTCAAAGAGAGTGAGATGAGAGCTCCTTTCATTCAGTCAGTAGCTTCAATCATTTCTGGACGTTTTTCAATGGCAAAAATCAATGAATATTGTAAATGCACAAACAGTAATTTCTCCGCATTGCAAGGTGCAATTCTGAAATGTTTTGCTTTTTCCTGCTCCTCTTAGCATGATAAAGAAGATTCAGAGAGTGAGATGCCAGCTCCTTTCATTCAGTCAGTAGCTTCAATCATTTCTGGACGTTTTTCAATGGCAAAAATCAATGAATATTGTAAATGCACAAACAGTAATTTCTCCGCATTGCAAGGTGCAATTCTGAAATTTTTTGCTTTTTCCTGCTCCTCTTAGCATGATAAAGAAGATTCAAAGAGAGTGATATGCCAGCTCCTTTCATTCAGTCAGTAGCTTCAATCATTTCTGGTATATGAATAACATGATGTTTTTCAATGGCAAAAATCAATGAATATTGTAAATGCACAAACAGTAATTTCTCCGCATTGCAAGGTGCAATTCTGAAATTTTTTGCTTTTTCCTGCTCCTCTTAGCATGATAAAGAAGATTCAAAGAGAGTGAGATGCCAGCTCCTTTCATTCAGTCAGTAGCTTCAATCATTTCTGGACGTTTTTCAATGGCAAAAATCAATGAATATTGTAAATGCACAAACAGTAATTTCTCCGCATTGCAAGGTGCAATTCTGAAATTTTTTGCTTTTTCCTGCTCCTCTTAGTATGATAAAGAAGATTCAAAGAGAGTGAGATGCCAGCTCCTTTCATTCAGTCAGTAGCTTCAAACATTTCTGGTATATGAATAACATGATGTTTTTCAATGGCAAAAATCAATGAATATTGTAAATGCACAAACAGTAATTTCTCCGCATTGCAAGGTGCAATTCTGAAATTTTTTGCTTTTTCCTGCTAATCCTAGCATGATAAAGAAGATTCAAAGAGAGTGAGATGCCAGCTCCTTTCATTCAGTCAGTAGCTTCAAACATTTCTGGTATATGAAAAACATGTTTTTCAATGGCAAAAATCAATGAATATTGTAAATGCACAAACAGTAATATCTCCACATTGCAAGGTGCAATTCTGAAATTTTTTGCTTTTTCCTGTTAATCCTAGCATGATAAAGAAGATTCAAAGAGAGTGAGATGCCAGCTCCTTTCATTCAGTCAGTAGCTTCAAACATTTCTGGTATATGAAAAACATGTTTTTCAATGGCAAAAATCAATGAATATTGTAAATGCACAAACAGTAATATCTCCACATTGCAAGGTGCAATTCTGAAATTTTTTGCTTTTTCCTGCTAATCCTAGCATGATAAAGAAGATTCAAAGAGAGTGAGATGCCAGCTCCTTTCATTCAGTCAGTAGCTTCAAACATTTCTGGTATATGAATAACATGATGTTTTTCAATGGCAAAAATCAATGAATATTGTAAATGCACAAACAGTAATTTCTCCGCATTGCAAGGTGCAATTCTGAAATTTTTGCTTTTTCCTGCTCCTCTTAGCATGATAAAGAAGATTCAAAGAGAGTGAGATGCCAGCTCCTTTCATTCAGTCAGTAGCTTCAATCATTTCTGGACGTTTTTCAATGGCAAAAATCAATGAATATTGTAAATGCACAAACAGTAATTTCTCCGCATTGCAAGGTGCAATTCTGAAATTTTTTGCTTTTTCCTGCTCCTCTTAGCATGATAAAGAAGATTCAAAGAGAGTGAGATGCCAGCTCCTTTCATTCAGTCAGTAGCTTCAATCATTTCTGGACGTTTTTCAATGGCAAAAATCAATGAATATTGTAAATGCACAAACAGTAATTTCTCCGCATTGCAAGGTGCAATTCTGAAATTTTTTGCTTTTTCCTGCTCCTCTTAGTATGATAAAGAAGATTCAAAGAGAGTGAGATGCCAGCTCCTTTCATTCAGTCAGTAGCTTCAAACATTTCTGGTATATGAATAACATGATGTTTTTCAATGGCAAAAATCAATGAATATTGTAAATGCACAAACAGTAATTTCTCCGCATTGCAAGGTGCAATTCTGAAATTTTTTGCTTTTTCCTGCTCCTCTTAGCATGATAAAGAAGATTCAAAGAGAGTGAGATGCCAGCTCCTTTCATTCAGTCAGTAGCTTCAATCATTTCTGGTATATGAATAACATGATGTTTTTCAATGGCAAAAATTAATGAATATTGTAAATGCACAAACAGTAATATCTCCGCATTGCAAGGTGCAATTCTGAAATTTTTTGCTTTTTCCTGCTCCTCTTAGCATGATAAAGAAGATTCAAAGAGAGTGAGATGCCAGCTCCTTTCATTCAGTCAGTAGCTTCAATCATTTCTGGACGTTTTTCAATGGCAAAAATCAATGAATATTGTAAATGCACAAACAGTAATTTCTCCGCATTGAAGGTGCAATTCTGAAATTTTTTGCTTTTTCCTGCTCCTCTTAGCATGATAAAGAAGATTCAAAGAGAGTGAGATGCCAGCTCCTTTCATTCAGTCAGTAGCTTCAAACATTTCTGGTATATGAATAACATGATGTTTTTCAATGGCAAAAATCAATGAATATTGTAAATGCACAAACAGTAATTTCTCCGCATTGCAAGGTGCAATTCTGAAATTTTTTGCTTTTTCCTGCTCCTCTTAGCATGATAAAGAAGATTCAAAGAGAGTGAGATGAGAGCTCCTTTCATTCAGTCAGTAGCTTCAATCATTTCTGGACGTTTTTCAATGGCAAAAATCAATGAATATTGTAAATGCACAAACAGTAATTTCTCCGCATTGCAAGGTGCAATTCTGAAATGTTTTGCTTTTTCCTGCTCCTCTTAGCATGATAAAGAAGATTCAGAGAGTGAGATGCCAGCTCCTTTCATTCAGTCAGTAGCTTCAATCATTTCTGGACGTTTTTCAATGGCAAAAATCAATGAATATTGTAAATGCACAAACAGTAATTTCTCCGCATTGCAAGGTGCAATTCTGAAATTTTTTGCTTTTTCCTGCTCCTCTTAGCATGATAAAGAAGATTCAAAGAGAGTGATATGCCAGCTCCTTTCATTCAGTCAGTAGCTTCAATCATTTCTGGTATATGAATAACATGATGTTTTTCAATGGCAAAAATCAATGAATATTGTAAATGCACAAACAGTAATTTCTCCGCATTGCAAGGTGCAATTCTGAAATTTTTTGCTTTTTTCTGCTCCTCTTAGCATGATAAAGAAGATTCAAAGAGAGTGAGATGCCAGCTCCTTTCATTCAGTCAGTAGCTTCAATCATTTCTGGACGTTTTTCAATGGCAAAAATCAATGAATATTGTAAATGCACAAACAGTAATTTCTCCGCATTGCAAGGTGCAATTCTGAAATTTTTTGCTTTTTCCTGCTCCTCTTAGTATGATAAAGAAGATTCAAAGAGAGTGAGATGCCAGCTCCTTTCATTCAGTCAGTAGCTTCAAACATTTCTGGTATATGAATAACATGATGTTTTTCAATGGCAAAAATCAATGAATATTGTAAATGCACAAACAGTAATTTCTCCGCATTGCAAGGTGCAATTCTGAAATTTTTTGCTTTTTCCTGCTCCTCTTAGCATGATAAAGAAGATTCAAAGAGAGTGAGATGCCAGCTCCTTTCATTCAGTCAGTAGCTTCAATCATTTCTGGTATATGAATAACATGATGTTTTTCAATGGCAAAAATTAATGAATATTGTAAATGCACAAACAGTAATATCTCCGCATTGCAAGGTGCAATTCTGAAATTTTTTGCTTTTTCCTGCTCCTCTTAGCATGATAAAGAAGATTCAAAGAGAGTGAGATGCCAGCTCCTTTCATTCAGTCAGTAGCTTCAATCATTTCTGGACGTTTTTCAATGGCAAAAATCAATGAATATTGTAAATGCACAAACAGTAATTTCTCCGCATTGAAGGTGCAATTCTGAAATTTTTTGCTTTTTCCTGCTCCTCTTAGCATGATAAAGAAGATTCAAAGAGAGTGAGATGCCAGCTCCTTTCATTCAGTCAGTAGCTTCAAACATTTCTGGTATATGAATAACATGATGTTTTTCAATGGCAAAAATCAATGAATATTGTAAATGCACAAACAGTAATTTCTCCGCATTGCAAGGTGCAATTCTGAAATTTTTTGCTTTTTCCTGCTCCTCTTAGCATGATAAAGAAGATTCAAAGAGAGTGAGATGAGAGCTCCTTTCATTCAGTCAGTAGCTTCAATCATTTCTGGACGTTTTTCAATGGCAAAAATCAATGAATATTGTAAATGCACAAACAGTAATTTCTCCGCATTGCAAGGTGCAATTCTGAAATGTTTTGCTTTTTCCTGCTCCTCTTAGCATGATAAAGAAGATTCAGAGAGTGAGATGCCAGCTCCTTTCATTCAGTCAGTAGCTTCAATCATTTCTGGACGTTTTTCAATGGCAAAAATCAATGAATATTGTAAATGCACAAACAGTAATTTCTCCGCATTGCAAGGTGCAATTCTGAAATTTTTTGCTTTTTCCTGCTCCTCTTAGCATGATAAAGAAGATTCAAAGAGAGTGATATGCCAGCTCCTTTCATTCAGTCAGTAGCTTCAATCATTTCTGGTATATGAATAACATGATGTTTTTCAATGGCAAAAATCAATGAATATTGTAAATGCACAAACAGTAATTTCTCCGCATTGCAAGGTGCAATTCTGAAATTTTTTGCTTTTTCCTGCTCCTCTTAGCATGATAAAGAAGATTCAAAGAGAGTGAGATGCCAGCTCCTTTCATTCAGTCAGTAGCTTCAAACATTTCTGGTATATGAAAAACATGTTTTTCAATGGCAAAAATCAATGAATATTGTAAAAGCACAAACAGTAATATCTCCACATTGCAAGGTGCAATTCTGAAATTTTTTGCTTTTTCCTGCTAATCCTAGCATGATAAAGAAGATTCAAAGAGAGTGAGATGCCAGCTCCTTTCATTCAGTCAGTAGCTTCAAACATTTCTGGTATATGAAAAACATGTTTTTCAATGGCAAAAATCAATGAATATTGTAAATGCACAAACAGTAATATCTCCACATTGCACGGTGCAATTCTGAAATTTTTAGCTTTTTCCTGTTAATCCTAGCATGATAAAGAAGATTCAAAGAGAGTGAGATGCCAGCTCCTTTCATTCAGTCAGTAGCTTCAAACATTTCTGGTATATGAAAAACGTTTTTCAATGGCAAAAATCAATGAATATTGTAAATGCACAAACAGTAATATCTCCACATTGCAAGGTGCAATTCTGAAATTTTTTGCTTTTTCCTGCTAATCCTAGCATGATAAAGAAGATTCAAAGAGAGTGAGATGCCAGCTCCTTTCATTCAGTCAGTAGCTTCAAACATTTCTGGTATATGAAAAACATGTTTTTCAATGGCAAAAATCAATGAATATTGTAAATGCACAAACAGTAATATCTCCACATTGCACGGTGCAATTATGAAATTTTTAGCTTTTTCCTGTTAATCCTAGCATGATAAAGAAGATTCAAAGAGAGTGAGATGCCAGCTCCTTTCATTCAGTCAGTAGCTTCAAACATTTCTGGTATATGAAAAACATGTTTTTCAATGGCAAAAATCAATGAATATTGTAAATGCACAAACAGTAATAACTCCACATTGCAAGGTGCAATTCTGAAATTTTTTGCTTTTTCCTGCTAATCCTAGCATGATAAAGAAGATTCAAAGAGAGTGAGATGCCAGCTCCTTTCATTCAGTCAGTAGCTTCAAACATTTCTGGTATATGAAAAACATGTTTTTCAATGACAAAAATCAATGAATATTGTAAATGCACAAACAGTAATATCTCAACATTGCACGGTGCAATTCTGAAATTTTTAGCTTTTTCCTGTTAATCCTAGCATGATAAAGAAGATTCAAAGAGAGTGAGATGCCAGCTCCTTTAATTCAGTCAGTAGCTTCAAACATTTCTGGTATATGAAAAACGTTTTTCAATGGCAAAAATCAATGAATATTGTAAATGCACAAACAGTAATATCTCCACATTGCAAGGTGCAATTCTGAAATTTTTTGCTTTTTCCTGTTAATCCTAGCATGATAAAGAAGATTCAAAGAGAGTGAGATGCCAGCTCCTTTCATTCAGTCAGTAGCTTCAAACATTTCTGGTATATGAAAAACATGTTTTTCAATGGCAAAAATCAATGAATATTGTAAATGCACAAACAGTAATATCTCCACATTGCAAGGTGCAATTCTGAAATTTTTTGCTTTTTCCTGCTCCTCTTAGCATGATAAAGAAGATTCAAAGAGAGTGAGATGCCAGCTCCTTTCATTCAGTCAGTAGCTTCAATCATTTCTGGACGTTTTTCAATGGCAAAAATCAATGAATATTGTAAATGCACAAACAGTAATTTCTCCGCATTGCAAGGTGCAATTCTGAAATTTTTTGCTTTTTCCTGCTCCTCTTAGCATGGTAAAGAAGACTCAAAGAGAGTGAGATGCCAGCTCCTTTCATTCAGTCAGTAGCTTCAATCATTTCTGGACGTTTTTCAACGGCAAAAATCAATGAATATTGTAGATGCACAAACAGTAATTTCTCCGCATTGCAAGGTGCAATTCTGAAATTTTTTGCTTTTTCCTGCTCCTCTTAGCATGATAAAGAAGATTCAAAGAGACTGAGATGCCAGCTCCTTTCATTCAGTCAGTAGCTTCAATCATTTCTGGACGTTTTTCAATGGCAAAAATCAATGAATATTGTAAATGCACAAACAGTAATATCTCCACATTGCACGGTGCAATTCTGAAATTTTTAGCTTTTTCCTGTTAATCCTAGCATGATAAAGAAGATTCAAAGAGAGTGAGATGCCAGCTCCTTTCATTCAGTCAGTAGCTTCAAACATTTCTGGTATATGAAAAACATGTTTTTCAATGGCAAAAATCAATGAATATTGTAAATGCACAAACAGTAATATCTCCACATTGCAAGGTGCAATTCTGAAATTTTTTGCTTTTTCCTGCTAATCCTAGCATGATAAAGAAGATTCAAAGAGAGTGAGATGCCAGCTCCTTTCATTCAGTCAGTAGCTTCAAACATTTCTGGTATATGAATAACATGATGTTTTTCAATGGCAAAAATCAATGAATATTGTAAATGCACAAACAGTAATTTCTCCGCATTGCAAGGTGCAATTCTGAAATTTTTGCTTTTTCCTGCTCCTCTTAGCATGATAAAGAAGATTCAGAGAGTGAGATGCCAGCTCCTTTCATTCAGTCAGTAGCTTCAATCATTTCTGGACGTTTTTCAATGGCAAAAATCAATGAATATTGTAAATGCACAAACAGTAATTTCTCCGCATTGCAAGGTGCAATTCTGAAATTTTTTGCTTTTTCCTGCTCCTCTTAGCATGATAAAGAAGATTCAAAGAGAGTGATATGCCAGCTCCTTTCATTCAGTCAGTAGCTTCAATCATTTCTGGTATATGAATAACATGATGTTTTTCAATGGCAAAAATCAATGAATATTGTAAATGCACAAACAGTAATTTCTCCGCATTGCAAGGTGCAATTCTGAAATTTTTTGCTTTTTCCTGCTCCTCTTAGCATGATAAAGAAGATTCAAAGAGAGTGAGATGCCAGCTCCTTTCATTCAGTCAGTAGCTTCAATCATTTCTGGACGTTTTTCAATGGCAAAAATCAATGAATATTGTAAATGCACAAACAGTAATTTCTCCGCATTGCAAGGTGCAATTCTGAAATTTTTTGCTTTTTCCTGCTCCTCTTAGCATGGTAAAGAAGACTCAAAGAGAGTGAGATGCCAGCTCCTTTCATTCAGTCAGTAGCTTCAATCATTTCTGGACGTTTTTCAACGGCAAAAATCAATGAATATTGTAGATGCACAAACAGTAATTTCTCCGCATTGCAAGGTGCAATTCTGAAATTTTTTGCTTTTTCCTGCTCCTCTTAGCATGATAAAGAAGATTCAAAGAGACTGAGATGCCAGCTCCTTTCGTTCAGTCAGTAGCTTCAATCATTTCTGGACGTTTTTCAATGGCAAAAATCAATGAATATTGTAAATGCACAAACAGTAATTTCTCCGCATTGCAAGGTGCAATTCTGAAATTTTTTGCTTTTTCCTGCTCCTCTTAGCATGATAAAGAAGATTCAAAGAGAGTGAGATGCCAGCTCCTTTCATTCAGTCAGTAGCTTCAATCATTTCTGGATGTTTTTCAATGGCAAAAATCAATGAATATTGTAAATGCACAAACAGTAATTTCTCCGCATTGCAAGGTGCAATTCTGAAATTTTTTGCTTTTTCCTGCTCCTCTTAGCATGATAAAGAAGATTCAAAGAGAGTGAGATGCCAGCTCCTTTCATTCAGTCAGTAGCTTCAAACATTTCTGGTATATGAAAAACATGTTTTTCAATGGCAAAAATCAATGAATATTGTAAATGCACAAACAGTAATATCTCCACATTGCACGGTGCAATTCTGAAATTTTTAGCTTTTTTCTGTTAATCCTAGCATGATAAAGAAGATTCAAAGAGAGTGAGATGCCAGCTCCTTTCATTCAGTCAGTAGCTTCAAACATTTCTGGTATATGAAAAACATGTTTTTCAATGGCAAAAATCAATGAATATTGTAAATGCACAAACAGTAATATCTCCACATTGCAAGGTGCAATTCTGAAATTTTTTGCTTTTTCCTGCTAATCCTAGCATGATAAAGAAGATTCAAAGAGAGTGAGATGCCAGCTCCTTTCATTCAGTCAGTAGCTTCAAACATTTCTGGTATATGAAAAACATGTTTTTCAATGGCAAAAATCAATGAATATTGTAAATGCACAAACAGTAATATCTCCACATTGCACGGTGCAATTCTGAAATTTTTAGCTTTTTCCTGTTAATCCTAGCATGATAAAGAAGATTCAAAGAGAGTGAGATGCCAGCTCCTTTCATTCAGTCAGTAGCTTCAAACATTTCTGGTATATGAAAAACATGTTTTTCAATGGCAAAAATCAATGAATATTGTAAATGCACAAACAGTAATATCTCCACATTGCAAGGTGCAATTCTGAAATTTTTTGCTTTTTCCTGCTAATCCTAGCATGATAAAGAAGATTCAAAGAGAGTGAGATGCCAGCTCCTTTCATTCAGTCAGTAGCTTCAAACATTTCTGGTATATGAAAAACATGTTTTTCAATGGCAAAAATCAATGAATATTGTAAATGCACAAACAGTAATATCTCCACATTGCACGGTGCAATTATGAAATTTTTAGCTTTTTCCTGTTAATCCTAGCATGATAAAGAAGATTCAAAGAGAGTGAGATGCCAGCTCCTTTCATTCAGTCAGTAGCTTCAAACATTTCTGGTATATGAAAAAAATGTTTTTCAATGGCAAAAATCAATGAATATTGTAAATGCACAAACAGTAATAACTCCACATTGCAAGGTGCAATTCTGAAATTTTTTGCTTTTTCCTGCTAATCCTAGCATGATAAAGAAGATTCAAAGAGAGTGAGATGCCAGCTCCTTTCATTCAGTCAGTAGCTTCAAACATTTCTGGTATATGAAAAACATGTTTTTCAATGGCAAAAATCAATGAATATTGTAAATGCACAAACAGTAATATCTCAACATTGCACGGTGCAATTCTGAAATTTTTAGCTTTTTCCTGTTAATCCTAGCATGATAAAGAAGATTCAAAGAGAGTGAGATGCCAGCTCCTTTCATTCAGTCAGTAGCTTCAAACATTTCTGGTATATGAAAAACGTTTTTCAATGGCAAAAATCAATGAATATTGTAAATGCACAAACAGTAATATCTCCACATTGCAAGGTGCAATTCTGAAATTTTTTGCTTTTTCCTGTTAATCCTAGCATGATAAAGAAGATTCAAAGAGAGTGAGATGCCAGCTCCTTTCATTCAGTCAGTAGCTTCAAACATTTCTGGTATATGAAAAACATGTTTTTCAATGGCAAAAATCAATGAATATTGTAAATGCACAAACAGTAATATCTCCACATTGCAAGGTGCAATTCTGAAATTTTTTGCTTTTTCCTGCTCCTCTTAGCATGATAAAGAAGATTCAAAGAGAGTGAGATGCCAGCTCCTTTCATTCAGTCAGTAGCTTCAAACATTTCTGGTATATGAAAAACATGTTTTTCAATGGCAAAAATCAATGAATATTGTAAAAGCACAAACAGTAATATCTCCACATTGCAAGGTGCAATTCTGAAATTTTTTGCTTTTTCCTGCTAATCCTAGCATGATAAAGAAGATTCAAAGAGAGTGAGATGCCAGCTCCTTTCATTCAGTCAGTAGCTTCAAACATTTCTGGTATATGAAAAACATGTTTTTCAATGGCAAAAATCAATGAATATTGTAAATGCACAAACAGTAATATCTCCACATTGCACGGTGCAATTCTGAAATTTTTAGCTTTTTCCTGTTAATCCTAGCATGATAAAGAAGATTCAAAGAGAGTGAGATGCCAGCTCCTTTCATTCAGTCAGTAGCTTCAAACATTTCTGGTATATGAAAAACGTTTTTCAATGGCAAAAATCAATGAATATTGTAAATGCACAAACAGTAATATCTCCACATTGCAAGGTGCAATTCTGAAATTTTTTGCTTTTTCCTGCTAATCCTAGCATGATAAAGAAGATTCAAAGAGAGTGAGATGCCAGCTCCTTTCATTCAGTCAGTAGCTTCAAACATTTCTGGTATATGAAAAACATGTTTTTCAATGGCAAAAATCAATGAATATTGTAAATGCACAAACAGTAATATCTCCACATTGCACGGTGCAATTATGAAATTTTTAGCTTTTTCCTGTTAATCCTAGCATGATAAAGAAGATTCAAAGAGAGTGAGATGCCAGCTCCTTTCATTCAGTCAGTAGCTTCAAACATTTCTGGTATATGAAAAACATGTTTTTCAATGGCAAAAATCAATGAATATTGTAAATGCACAAACAGTAATAACTCCACATTGCAAGGTGCAATTCTGAAATTTTTTGCTTTTTCCTGCTAATCCTAGCATGATAAAGAAGATTCAAAGAGAGTGAGATGCCAGCTCCTTTCATTCAGTCAGTAGCTTCAAACATTTCTGGTATATGAAAAACATGTTTTTCAATGGCAAAAATCAATGAATATTGTAAATGCACAAACAGTAATATCTCAACATTGCACGGTGCAATTCTGAAATTTTTAGCTTTTTCCTGTTAATCCTAGCATGATAAAGAAGATTCAAAGAGAGTGAGATGCCAGCTCCTTTAATTCAGTCAGTAGCTTCAAACATTTCTGGTATATGAAAAACGTTTTTCAATGGCAAAAATCAATGAATATTGTAAATGCACAAACAGTAATATCTCCACATTGCAAGGTGCAATTCTGAAATTTTTTGCTTTTTCCTGTTAATCCTAGCATGATAAAGAAGATTCAAAGAGAGTGAGATGCCAGCTCCTTTCATTCAGTCAGTAGCTTCAAACATTTCTGGTATATGAAAAACATGTTTTTCAATGGCAAAAATCAATGAATATTGTAAATGCACAAACAGTAATATCTCCACATTGCAAGGTGCAATTCTGAAATTTTTTGCTTTTTCCTGCTCCTCTTAGCATGATAAAGAAGATTCAAAGAGAGTGAGATGCCAGCTCCTTTCATTCAGTCAGTAGCTTCAATCATTTCTGGACGTTTTTCAATGGCAAAAATCAATGAATATTGTAAATGCACAAACAGTAATTTCTCCGCATTGCAAGGTGCAATTCTGAAATTTTTTGCTTTTTCCTGCTCCTCTTAGCATGGTAAAGAAGACTCAAAGAGAGTGAGATGCCAGCTCCTTTCATTCAGTCAGTAGCTTCAATCATTTCTGGACGTTTTTCAACGGCAAAAATCAATGAATATTGTAGATGCACAAACAGTAATTTCTCCGCATTGCAAGGTGCAATTCTGAAATTTTTTGCTTTTTCCTGCTCCTCTTAGCATGATAAAGAAGATTCAAAGAGACTGAGATGCCAGCTCCTTTCATTCAGTCAGTAGCTTCAATCATTTCTGGACGTTTTTCAATGGCAAAAATCAATGAATATTGTAAATGCACAAACAGTAATATCTCCACATTGCACGGTGCAATTCTGAAATTTTTAGCTTTTTCCTGTTAATCCTAGCATGATAAAGAAGATTCAAAGAGAGTGAGATGCCAGCTCCTTTCATTCAGTCAGTAGCTTCAAACATTTCTGGTATATGAAAAACATGTTTTTCAATGGCAAAAATCAATGAATATTGTAAATGCACAAACAGTAATATCTCCACATTGCAAGGTGCAATTCTGAAATTTTTTGCTTTTTCCTGCTAATCCTAGCATGATAAAGAAGATTCAAAGAGAGTGAGATGCCAGCTCCTTTCATTCAGTCAGTAGCTTCAAACATTTCTGGTATATGAATAACATGATGTTTTTCAATGGCAAAAATCAATGAATATTGTAAATGCACAAACAGTAATTTCTCCGCATTGCAAGGTGCAATTCTGAAATTTTTGCTTTTTCCTGCTCCTCTTAGCATGATAAAGAAGATTCAGAGAGTGAGATGCCAGCTCCTTTCATTCAGTCAGTAGCTTCAATCATTTCTGGACGTTTTTCAATGGCAAAAATCAATGAATATTGTAAATGCACAAACAGTAATTTCTCCGCATTGCAAGGTGCAATTCTGAAATTTTTTGCTTTTTCCTGCTCCTCTTAGCATGATAAAGAAGATTCAAAGAGAGTGATATGCCAGCTCCTTTCATTCAGTCAGTAGCTTCAATCATTTCTGGTATATGAATAACATGATGTTTTTCAATGGCAAAAATCAATGAATATTGTAAATGCACAAACAGTAATTTCTCCGCATTGCAAGGTGCAATTCTGAAATTTTTTGCTTTTTCCTGCTCCTCTTAGCATGATAAAGAAGATTCAAAGAGAGTGAGATGCCAGCTCCTTTCATTCAGTCAGTAGCTTCAATCATTTCTGGACGTTTTTCAATGGCAAAAATCAATGAATATTGTAAATGCACAAACAGTAATTTCTCCGCATTGCAAGGTGCAATTCTGAAATTTTTTGCTTTTTCCTGCTCCTCTTAGCATGGTAAAGAAGACTCAAAGAGAGTGAGATGCCAGCTCCTTTCATTCAGTCAGTAGCTTCAATCATTTCTGGACGTTTTTCAACGGCAAAAATCAATGAATATTGTATATGCACAAACAGTAATTTCTCCGCATTGCAAGGTGCAATTCTGAAATTTTTTGCTTTTTCCTGCTCCTCTTAGCATGATAAAGAAGATTCAAAGAGACTGAGATGCCAGCTCCTTTCGTTCAGTCAGTAGCTTCAATCATTTCTGGACGTTTTTCAATGGCAAAAATCAATGAATATTGTAAATGCACAAACAGTAATTTCTCCGCATTGCAAGGTGCAATTCTGAAATTTTTTGCTTTTTCCTGCTCCTCTTAGCATGATAAAGAAGATTCAAAGAGAGTGAGATGCCAGCTCCTTTCATTCAGTCAGTAGCTTCAATCATTTCTGGATGTTTTTCAATGGCAAAAATCAATGAATATTGTAAATGCACAAACAGTAATTTCTCCGCATTGCAAGGTGCAATTCTGAAATTTTTTGCTTTTTCCTGCTCCTCTTAGCATGATAAAGAAGATTCAAAGAGAGTGAGATGCCAGCTCCTTTCATTCAGTCAGTAGCTTCAAACATTTCTGGTATATGAAAAACATGTTTTTCAATGGCAAAAATCAATGAATATTGTAAATGCACAAACAGTAATATCTCCACATTGCACGGTGCAATTCTGAAATTTTTAGCTTTTTTCTGTTAATCCTAGCATGATAAAGAAGATTCAAAGAGAGTGAGATGCCAGCTCCTTTCATTCAGTCAGTAGCTTCAAACATTTCTGGTATATGAAAAACATGTTTTTCAATGGCAAAAATCAATGAATATTGTAAATGCACAAACAGTAATATCTCCACATTGCAAGGTGCAATTCTGAAATTTTTTGCTTTTTCCTGCTAATCCTAGCATGATAAAGAAGATTCAAAGAGAGTGAGATGCCAGCTCCTTTCATTCAGTCAGTAGCTTCAAACATTTCTGGTATATGAAAAACATGTTTTTCAATGGCAAAAATCAATGAATATTGTAAATGCACAAACAGTAATATCTCCACATTGCACGGTGCAATTCTGAAATTTTTAGCTTTTTCCTGTTAATCCTAGCATGATAAAGAAGATTCAAAGAGAGTGAGATGCCAGCTCCTTTCATTCAGTCAGTAGCTTCAAACATTTCTGGTATATGAAAAACATGTTTTTCAATGGCAAAAATCAATGAATATTGTAAATGCACAAACAGTAATATCTCCACATTGCAAGGTGCAATTCTGAAATTTTTTGCTTTTTCCTGCTAATCCTAGCATGATAAAGAAGATTCAAAGAGAGTGAGATGCCAGCTCCTTTCATTCAGTCAGTAGCTTCAAACATTTCTGGTATATGAAAAACATGTTTTTCAATGGCAAAAATCAATGAATATTGTAAATGCACAAACAGTAATATCTCCACATTGCACGGTGCAATTATGAAATTTTTAGCTTTTTCCTGTTAATCCTAGCATGATAAAGAAGATTCAAAGAGAGTGAGATGCCAGCTCCTTTCATTCAGTCAGTAGCTTCAAACATTTCTGGTATATGAAAAAAATGTTTTTCAATGGCAAAAATCAATGAATATTGTAAATGCACAAACAGTAATAACTCCACATTGCAAGGTGCAATTCTGAAATTTTTTGCTTTTTCCTGCTAATCCTAGCATGATAAAGAAGATTCAAAGAGAGTGAGATGCCAGCTCCTTTCATTCAGTCAGTAGCTTCAAACATTTCTGGTATATGAAAAACATGTTTTTCAATGGCAAAAATCAATGAATATTGTAAATGCACAAACAGTAATATCTCAACATTGCACGGTGCAATTCTGAAATTTTTAGCTTTTTCCTGTTAATCCTAGCATGATAAAGAAGATTCAAAGAGAGTGAGATGCCAGCTCCTTTCATTCAGTCAGTAGCTTCAAACATTTCTGGTATATGAAAAACGTTTTTCAATGGCAAAAATCAATGAATATTGTAAATGCACAAACAGTAATATCTCCACATTGCAAGGTGCAATTCTGAAATTTTTTGCTTTTTCCTGTTAATCCTAGCATGATAAAGAAGATTCAAAGAGAGTGAGATGCCAGCTCCTTTCATTCAGTCAGTAGCTTCAAACATTTCTGGTATATGAAAAACATGTTTTTCAATGGCAAAAATCAATGAATATTGTAAATGCACAAACAGTAATATCTCCACATTGCAAGGTGCAATTCTGAAATTTTTTGCTTTTTCCTGCTCCTCTTAGCATGATAAAGAAGATTCAAAGAGAGTGAGATGCCAGCTCCTTTCATTCAGTCAGTAGCTTCAATCATTTCTGGACGTTTTTCAATGGCAAAAATCAATGAATATTGTAAATGCACAAACAGTAATTTCTCCGCATTGCAAGGTGCAATTCTGAAATTTTTTGCTTTTTCCTGCTCCTCTTAGCATGGTAAAGAAGACTCAAAGAGAGTGAGATGCCAGCTCCTTTCATTCAGTCAGTAGCTTCAATCATTTCTGGACGTTTTTCAACGGCAAAAATCAATGAATATTGTAGATGCACAAACAGTAATTTCTCCGCATTGCAAGGTGCAATTCTGAAATTTTTTGCTTTTTCCTGCTCCTCTTAGCATGATAAAGAAGATTCAAAGAGACTGAGATGCCAGCTCCTTTCATTCAGTCAGTAGCTTCAATCATTTCTGGACGTTTTTCAATGGCAAAAATCAATGAATATTGTAAATGCACAAACAGTAATATCTCCACATTGCACGGTGCAATTCTGAAATTTTTAGCTTTTTCCTGTTAATCCTAGCATGATAAAGAAGATTCAAAGAGAGTGAGATGCCAGCTCCTTTCATTCAGTCAGTAGCTTCAAACATTTCTGGTATATGAAAAACATGTTTTTCAATGGCAAAAATTAATGAATATTGTAAATGCACAAACAGTAATATCTCCACATTGCAAGGTGCAATTCTGAAATTTTTTGCTTTTTCCTGCTAATCCTAGCATGATAAAGAAGATTCAAAGAGAGTGAGATGCCAGCTCCTTTCATTCAGTCAGTAGCTTCAAACATTTCTGGTATATGAATAACATGATGTTTTTCAATGGCAAAAATCAATGAATATTGTAAATGCACAAACAGTAATTTCTCCGCATTGCAAGGTGCAATTCTGAAATTTTTGCTTTTTCCTGCTCCTCTTAGCATGATAAAGAAGATTCAGAGAGTGAGATGCCAGCTCCTTCCATTCAGTCAGTAGCTTCAATCATTTCTGGACGTTTTTCAATGGCAAAAATCAATGAATATTGTAAATGCACAAACAGTAATTTCTCCGCATTGCAAGGTGCAATTCTGAAATTTTTTGCTTTTTCCTGCTCCTCTTAGCATGATAAAGAAGATTCAAAGAGAGTGATATGCCAGCTCCTTTCATTCAGTCAGTAGCTTCAATCATTTCTGGTATATGAATAACATGATGTTTTTCAATGGCAAAAATCAATGAATATTGTAAATGCACAAACAGTAATTTCTCCGCATTGCAAGGTGCAATTCTGAAATTTTTTGCTTTTTCCTGCTCCTCTTAGCATGATAAAGAAGATTCAAAGAGAGTGAGATGCCAGCTCCTTTCATTCAGTCAGTAGCTTCAATCATTTCTGGACGTTTTTCAATGGCAAAAATCAATGAATATTGTAAATGCACAAACAGTAATTTCTCCGCATTGCAAGGTGCAATTCTGAAATTTTTTGCTTTTTCCTGCTCCTCTTAGCATGGTAAAGAAGACTCAAAGAGAGTGAGATGCCAGCTCCTTTCATTCAGTCAGTAGCTTCAATCATTTCTGGACGTTTTTCAACGGCAAAAATCAATGAATATTGTAGATGCACAAACAGTAATTTCTCCGCATTGCAAGGTGCAATTCTGAAATTTTTTGCTTTTTCCTGCTCCTCTTAGCATGATAAAGAAGATTCAAAGAGACTGAGATGCCAGCTCCTTTCATTCAGTCAGTAGCTTCAATCATTTCTGGACGTTTTTCAATGGCAAAAATCAATGAATATTGTAAATGCACAAACAGTAATTTCTCCGCATTGCAAGGTGCAATTCTGAAATTTTTTGCTTTTTCCTGCTCCTCTTAGCATGATAAAGAAGATTCAAAGAGAGTGAGATGCCAGCTCCTTTCATTCAGTCAGTAGCTTCAATCATTTCTGGATGTTTTTCAATGGCAAAAATCAATGAATATTGTAAATGCACAAACAGTAATTTCTCCGCATTGCAAGGTGCAATTCTGAAATTTTTTGCTTTTTCCTGCTCCTCTTAGCATGATAAAGAAGATTCAAAGAGAGTGAGATGCCAGCTCATTTCATTCAGTCAGTAGCTTCAAACATTTCTGGTATATGAAAAACATGTTTTTCAATGGCAAAAATCAATGAATATTGTAAATGCACAAACAGTAATATCTCCACATTGCACGGTGCAATTCTGAAATTTTTAGCTTTTTCCTGTTAATCCTAGCATGATAAAGAAGATTCAAAGAGAGTGAGATGCCAGCTCCTTTCATTCAGTCAGTAGCTTCAAACATTTCTGGTATATGAAAAACATGTTTTTCAATGGCAAAAATCAATGAATATTGTAAATGCACAAACAGTAATATCTCCACATTGCAAGGTGCAATTCTGAAATTTTTTGCTTTTTCCTGCTAATCCTAGCATGATAAAGAAGATTCAAAGAGAGTGAGATGCCAGCTCCTTTCATTCAGTCAGTAGCTTCAAACATTTCTGGTATATGAAAAACATGTTTTTCAATGGCAAAAATCAATGAATATTGTAAATGCACAAACAGTAATATCTCCACATTGCACGGTGCAATTCTGAAATTTTTAGCTTTTTCCTGTTAATCCTAGCATGATAAAGAAGATTCAAAGAGAGTGAGATGCCAGCTCCTTTCATTCAGTCAGTAGCTTCAAACATTTCTGGTATATGAAAAACATGTTTTTCAATTTCAAAAATCAATGAATATTGTAAATGCACAAACAGTAATATCTCCACATTGCAAGGTGCAATTCTGAAATTTTTTGCTTTTTCCTGCTAATCCTAGCATGATAAAGAAGATTCAAAGAGAGTGAGATGCCAGCTCCTTTCATTCAGTCAGTAGCTTCAAACATTTCTGGTATATGAAAAACATGTTTTTCAATGGCAAAAATCAATGAATATTGTAAATGCACAAACAGTAATATCTCCACATTGCACGGTGCAATTATGAAATTTTTAGCTTTTTCCTGTTAATCCTAGCATGATAAAGAAGATTCAAAGAGAGTGAGATGCCAGCTCCTTTCATTCAGTCAGTAGCTTCAAACATTTCTGGTATATGAAAAACATGTTTTTCAATGGCAAAAATCAATGAATATTGTAAATGCACAAACAGTAATAACTCCACATTGCAAGGTGCAATTCTGAAATTTTTTGCTTTTTCCTGCTAATCCTAGCATGATAAAGAAGATTCAAAGAGAGTGAGATGCCAGCTCCTTTCATTCAGTCAGTAGCTTCAAACATTTCTGGTATATGAAAAACATATTTTTCAATGGCAAAAATCAATGAATATTGTAAATGCACAAACAGTAATATTTCAACATTGCACGGTGCAATTCTGAAATTTTTTGATTTTTCCTGCTCCTCTTAGCATGATAAAGAACATTCAAAGAGAGTGAGATGCCAGCTCCTTTCATTCAGTCAGTAGCTTCAATCATTTCTGGACGTTTTTCAATGGCAAAAATCAATGAATATTGTAAAAGCACAAACAGTAATTTCTCCGCATTGCAAGGTGCAATTCTGAAATTTTTTGCTTTTTCCTGCTCCTCTTAGCATGATAAAGAAGATTCAAAGAGAGTGAGATGCCAGCTCCTTTCATTCAGTCAGTAGCTTCAAACATTTCTGGTATATGAATAACATGATGTTTTTCAATGGCAAAAATCAATGAATATTGTAAATGCACAAACAGTAATTTCTCCGCATTGCAAGGTGCAATTCTGAAATTTTTTGCTTTTTCCTGCTCCTCTTAGCATGATAAAGAAGATTCAAAGAGAGTGAGATGCCAGCTCCTTTCATTCAGTCAGTAGCTTCAAACATTTCTGGTATATGAATAACATGATGTTTTTCAATGGCAAAAATCAATGAATATTGTAAATGCACAAACAGTAATTTCTCCGCATTGCAAGGTGCAAGTCTGAAATTTTTTGCTTTTTCCTGCTCCTCTTAGCATGATAAAGAAGATTCAAAGAGAGTGAGATGCCAGCTACTTTCATTCAGTCAGTAGCTTCAATCATTTCTGGACGTTTTTCAATGGTAAAAATCAATGAATATTGTAAATGCACAAACAGTAATTTCTCCACATTGCAAGGTGCAATTCTGAAATTTTTTGCTTTTTCCTGCTCCTCTTAGCATGATAAAGAAGATTCAAAGAGAGTGAGATGCCAGCTCCTTTCATTCAGTCAGTAGCTTCAAACATTTCTGGTATATGAATAACATGATGTTTTTCAATGGCAAAAATCAATGAATATTGTAAATGCACAAACAGTAATTTCTCCGCATTGCAAGGTGCAATTCTGAAATTTTTTGCTTTTTCCTGCTCCTCTTAGCATGATAAAGCAGATTCAAAGAGAGTGAGATGCCAGCTCCTTTCATTCAGTCAGTAGCTTCAATCATTTCTGGATGTTTTTCAATGGCAAAAATCAATGAATATTGTAAATGCACAAACTGTAATTTCTCCGCATTGCAAGGTGCAATTCTGAAATTTTTTGCTTTTTCCTGCTCCTCTTAGCATGATAAAGAAGATTCAAAGAGAGTGAGATGCCAGCTCCTTTCATTCAGTCAGTAGCTTCAATCATTTCTGGACGTTTTTCAATGGCAAAAATCAATGAATATTGTAAATGCACAAACAGTAATTTCTCCGCATTGCAAGGTGCAATTCTGAAATTTTTTGCTTTTTCCTGCTCCTCTTAGCATGATAAAGAAGATTCAAAGAGAGTGAGATGCCAGCTCCTTTCACTCAGTCAGTAGCTTCAAACATTTCTGGTATATGAATAACATGATGTTTTTCAATGGCAAAAATCAATGAATATTGTAAATGCACAAACAGTAATTTCTCCGCATTGCAAGGTGCAAGTCTGAAATTTTTTGCTTTTTCCTGCTCCTCTTAGCATGATAAAGAAGATTCAAAGAGAGTGAGATGCCAGTTACTTTCATTCAGTCAGTAGCTTCAATCATTTCTGGACGTTTTTCAATGGCAAAAATCAATGAATATTGTAAATGCACAAACAGTAATTTCTCCACATTGCAAGGTGCAATTCTGAAATTTTTTGCTTTTTCCTGCTCCTCTTAGCATGATAAAGAAGATTCAAAGAGAGTGAGATGCCAGCTCCTTTCATTCAGTCAGTAGCTTCAAACATTTCTGGTATATGAATAACATGATGTTTTTCAATGGCAAAAATCAATGAATATTGTAAATGCACAAACAGTAATTTCTCCGCATTGCAAGGTGCAATTCTGAAATTTTTTGCTTTTTCCTGCTCCTCTTAGCATGATAAAGAAGATTCAAAGAGAGTGAGATGCCAGCTCCTTTCATTCAGTCAGTAGCTTCAAACATTTCTGGTATATGAATAACATGATGTTTTTCAATGGCAAAAATCAATGAATATTGTAAATGCACAAACAGTAATTTCTCCGCATTGCAAGGTGCAATTCTGAAATTTTTTGCTTTTTCCTGCTCCTCTTAGCATGATAAAGAAGATTCAAAAAGAGTGAGATGCCAGCTCCTTTCATTCAGTCAGTAGCTTCAATCATTTCTGGATGTTTTTCAATGGCAAAAATCAATGAATATTGTAAATGCACAAACAGTAATTTCTCCGCATTGCAAGGTGCAATTCTGAAATTTTTTGCTTTCTCCTGCTCCTCTTAGCATGATAAAGAAGATTCAAAGAGAGTGAGATGTCAGCTCCTTTCATTCAGTCAGTAGCTTCAAACATTTCTGGTATATGAATAACATGATGTTTTTCAATGGCAAAAATCAATGAATATTGTAAATGCACAAACAGTAATTTCTCCGCATTGCAAGGTGCAATTCTGAAATTTTTTGCTTTTTCCTGCTCCTCTTAGCATGATAAAGAAGATTCAAAGAGAGTGAGATGCCAGCTCCTTTCATTCAGTCAGTAGCTTCAATCATTTCTGGATGTTTTTCAATGGCAAAAATCAATGAATATTGTAAATGCACAAACAGTAATTTCTCCGCATTGCAAGGTGCAATTCTGAAATTTTTTGCTTTTTCCTGCTCCTCTTAGCATGATAAAGAAGATTCAAAGAGAGTGAGATGCCAGCTCCTTTCATTCAGTCAGTAGCTTCAAACATTTCTGGTATATGAATAACATGATGTTTTTCAATGGCAAAAATCAATGAATATTGTAAATGCACAAACAGTAATTTCTCCGCATTGCAAGGTGCAAGTCTGAAATTTTTTGCTTTTTCCTGCTCCTCTTAGCATGATAAAGAAGATTCAAAGAGAGTGAGATGCCAGCTACTTTCATTCAGTCAGTAGCTTCAATCATTTCTGGACGTTTTTCAATGGTAAAAATCAATGAATATTGTAAATGCACAAACAGTAATTTCTCCACATTGCAAGGTGCAATTCTGAAATTTTTTGCTTTTTCCTGCTCCTCTTAGCATGATAAAGAAGATTCAAAGAGAGTGAGATGCCAGCTCCTTTCATTCAGTCAGTAGCTTCAAACATTTCTGGTATATGAATAACATGATGTTTTTCAATGGCAAAAATCAATGAATATTGTAAATGCACAAACAGTAATTTCTCCGCATTGCAAGGTGCAATTCTGAAATTTTTTGCTTTTTCCTGCTCCTCTTAGCATGATAAAGAAGATTCAAAGAGAGTGAGATGCCAGCTCCTTTCATTCAGTCAGTAGCTTCAATCATTTCTGGATGTTTTTCAATGGCAAAAATCAATGAATATTGTAAATGCACAAACTGTAATTTCTCCGCATTGCAAGGTGCAATTCTGAAATTTTTTGCTTTTTCCTGCTCCTATTAGCATGATAAAGAAGATTCAAAGAGAGTGAGATGCCAGCTCCTTTCATTCAGTCAGTAGCTTCAATCATTTCTGGACGTTTTTCAATGGCAAAAACCAATGAATATTGTAAATGCACAAACAGTAATTTCTCCGCATTGCAAGGTGCAATTCTGAAATTTTTTGCTTTTTCCTGCTCCTCTTAGCATGATAAAGAAGATTCAAAGAGAGTGAGATGCCAGCTCCTTTCATTCAGTCAGTACCTTCAATCATTTCTGGACGTTTTTCAATGGCAAAAATCAATGAATATTGTAAATGCACAAACAGTAATTTCTCCGCATTGCAAGGTGCAATTCTGAAATTTTTTGCTTTTTCCCGCTCCTCTTAGCATGATAAAGAAGATTCAAAGAGAGTGAGGTGCCAGCTCCTTTCATTCAGTCAGTAGCTTCAAACATTTCTGGTATATGAATAACATGTTTTTCAATGGCAAAAATCAATGAATATTGTAAATGCACAAACAGTAATTTCTCCGCATTGCAAGGTGCAATTCTGAAATTTTTTGCTTTTTCCTGCTCCTCTTAGCATGATAAAGAAGATTCAAAGAGAGTGAGATGCCAGCTCCTTTCATTCAGTCAGTAGCTTCAATCATTTCTGGACGTTTTTCAATGGCAAAAATCAATGAATATTGTAAATGCACAAACAGTAATTTCTCCGCATTGCAAGGTGCAATTCTGAAATTTTTTGCTTTTTCCTGCTCCTCTTAGCATGATAAAGAAGATTCAAAGAGAGTGAGATGTCAGCTCCTTTCATTCAGTCAGTAGCTTCAAACATTTCTGGTATATGAATAACATGATGTTTTTCAATGGCAAAAATCAATGAATATTGTAAATGCACAAACAGTAATTTCTCCGCATTGCAAGGTGCAATTCTGAAATTTTTTGCTTTTTCCTGCTCCTCTTAGCATGATAAAGAAGATTCAAAGAGAGTGAGATGTCAGCTCCTTTCATTCAGTCAGTAGCTTCAAACATTTCTGGTATATGAATAACATGATGTTTTTCAATGGCAAAAATCAATGAATATTGTAAATGCACAAACAGTAATTTCTCCGCATTGCAAGGTGCAATTCTGAAATTTTTTGCTTTTTCCTGCTCCTCTTAGCATGATAAAGAAGATTCAAAGAGAGTGAGATGCCAGCTCCTTTCATTCAGTCAGTAGCTTCAATCATTTCTGGATGTTTTTCAATGGCAAAAATCAATGAATATTGTAAATGCACAAACAGTAATTTCTCCGCATTGCAAGGTGCAATTCTGAAATTTTTTGCTTTTTCCTGCTCCTCTTAGCATGATAAAGAAGATTCAAAGAGAGTGAGATGCCAGCTCCTTTCGTTCAGTCAGTAGCTTCAATCATTTCTGGACGTTTTTCAATGGCAAAAATCATTGAATATTATAAATGCACAAACGTTAATTTCTCCGCATTGCAAGGTGCAATTCTGAAATTTTTTACTTTTTCCTGCTCCTCTTAGCATGATAAAGAAGATTCAAAGAGAGTGAGACGCCAGCTCCTTTCATTCAGTCAGTAGCTTCAATCATTTCTGGTATATGAATAACATGATGTTTTTCAATGGCAAAAATCAATGAATATTGTAAATGCACAAACAGTAATTTCTCCGCATTGCAAGGTGCAATTCTGAAATTTTTTGCTTTTTCCTGCTCCTCTTAGCATGATAAAGAAGATTCAAAGAGAGTGAGATGCCAGCTCCTTTCATTCAGTCAGTAGCTTCAAACATTTCTGGTATATGAATAACATGATGTTTTTCAATGGCAAAAATCAATGAATATTGTAAATGCACAAACAGTAATTTCTCCGCATTGCAAGGTGCAAGTCTGAAATTTTTTGCTTTTTCCTGCTCCTCTTAGCATGATAAAGAAGATTCAAAGAGAGTGAGATGCCAGCTACTTTCATTCAGTCAGTAGCTTCAATCATTTCTGGACGTTTTTCAATGGTAAAAATCAATGAATATTGTAAATGCACAAACAGTAATTTCTCCACATTGCAAGGTGCAATTCTGAAATTTTTTGCTTTTTCCTGCTCCTCTTAGCATGATAAAGAAGATTCAAAGAGAGTGAGATGCCAGCTCCTTTCATTCAGTCAGTAGCTTCAAACATTTCTGGTATATGAATAACATGATGTTTTTCAATGGCAAAAATCAATGAATATTGTAAATGCACAAACAGTAATTTCTCCGCATTGCAAGGTGCAATTCTGAAATTTTTTGCTTTTTCCTGCTCCTCTTAGCATGATAAAGAAGATTCAAAGAGAGTGAGATGCCAGCTCCTTTCATTCAGTCAGTAGCTTCAAACATTTCTGGTATATGAATAACATGATGTTTTTCAATGGCAAAAATCAATGAATATTGTAAATGCACAAACAGTAATTTCTCCGCATTGCAAGGTGCAAGTCTGAAATTTTTTGCTTTTTCCTGCTCCTCTTAGCATGATAAAGAAGATTCAAAGAGAGTGAGATGCCAGCTACTTTCATTCAGTCAGTAGCTTCAATCATTTCTGGACGTTTTTCAATGGTAAAAATCAATGAATATTGTAAATGCACAAACAGTAATTTCTCCACATTGCAAGGTGCAATTCTGAAATTTTTTGCTTTTTCCTGCTCCTCTTAGCATGATAAAGAAGATTCAAAGAGAGTGAGATGCCAGCTCCTTTCATTCAGTCAGTAGCTTCAATCATTTCTGGATGTTTTTCAATGGCAAAAATCAATGAATATTGTAAATGCACAAACTGTAATTTCTCCGCATTGCAAGGTGCAATTCTGAAATTTTTTGCTTTTTCCTGCTCCTCTTAGCATGATAAAGAAGATTCAAAGAGAGTGAGATGCCAGCTCCTTTCATTCAGTCAGTAGCTTCAATCATTTCTGGACGTTTTTCAATGGCAAAAACCAATGAATATTGTAAATGCACAAAACAGTAATTTCTCCGCATTGCAAGGTGCAATTCTGAAATTTTTTGCTTTTTCCTGCTCCTCTTAGCATGATAAAGAAGATTCAAAGAGAGTGAGATGCCAGCTCCTTTCATTCAGTCAGTACCTTCAATCATTTCTGGACGTTTTTCAATGGCAAAAATCAATGAATATTGTAAATGCACAAACAGTAATTTCTCCGCATTGCAAGGTGCAATTCTGAAATTTTTTGCTTTTTCCTGCTCCTCTTAGCATGATAAAGAAGATTCAAAGAGAGTGAGATGCCAGCTCCTTTCATTCAGTCAGTAGCTTCAATCATTTCTGGATGTTTTTCAATGGCAAAAATCAATGAATATTGTAAATGCACAAACAGTAATTTCTCCGCATTGCAAGGTGCAATTCTGAAATTTTTTGCTTTTTCCTGCTCCTCTTAGCATGATAAACAAGATTCAAAGAGAGTGTGATGTCAGCTCCTTTCATTCAGTCAGTAGCTTCAAACATTTCTGGTATATGAATAACATGATGTTTTTCAATGGCAAAAATCAATGAATATTGTAAATGCACAAACAGTAATTTCTCCGCATTGCAAGGTGCAATTCTGAAATTTTTTGCTTTTTCCTGCTCCTCTTAGCATGATAAAGAAGATTCAAAGAGAGTGAGATGCCAGCTCCTTTCATTCAGTCAGTAGCTTCAATCATTTCTGGTATATGAATAACATGATGTTTTTCAATGGCAAAAATCAATGAATATTGTAAATGCACAAACAGTAATTTCTCCGCATTGCAAGGTGCAATTCTGAAATTTTTTGCTTTTTCCTGCTCCTCTTAGCATGATAAAGAAGATTCAAAGAGAGTGAGATGCCAGCTCCTTTCATTCAGTCAGTAGCTTCAAACATTTCTGGTATATGAATAACATGATGTTTTTCAATGGCAAAAATCAATGAATATTGTAAATGCACAAACAGTAATTTCTCCGCATTGCAAGGTGCAATTCTGAAATTTTTTGCTTTTTCCTGCTCCTCTTAGCATGATAAAGCAGATTCAAAGAGAGTGAGATGCCAGCTCCTTTCATTCAGTCAGTAGCTTCAATCATTTCTGGATGTTTTTCAATGGCAAAAATCAATGAATATTGTAAATGCACAAACTGTAATTTCTCCGCATTGCAAGGTGCAATTCTGAAATTTTTTGCTTTTTCCTGCTCCTCTTAGCATGATAAAGAAGATTCAAAGAGAGTGAGATGCCAGCTCCTTTCATTCAGTCAGTAGCTTCAATCATTTCTGGACGTTTTTCAATGGCAAAAATCAATGAATATTGTAAATGCACAAACAGTAATTTCTCCGCATTGCAAGGTGCAATTCTGAAATTTTTTGCTTTTTCCTGCTCCTCTTAGCATGATAAAGAAGATTCAAAGAGAGTGAGATGCCAGCTCCTTTCACTCAGTCAGTAGCTTCAAACATTTCTGGTATATGAATAACATGATGTTTTTCAATGGCAAAAATCAATGAATATTGTAAATGCACAAACAGTAATTTCTCCGCATTGCAAGGTGCAAGTCTGAAATTTTTTGCTTTTTCCTGCTCCTCTTAGCATGATAAAGAAGATTCAAAGAGAGTGAGATGCCAGTTACTTTCATTCAGTCAGTAGCTTCAATCATTTCTGGACGTTTTTCAATGGTAAAAATCAATGAATATTGTAAATGCACAAACAGTAATTTCTCCACATTGCAAGGTGCAATTCTGAAATTTTTTGCTTTTTCCTGCTCCTCTTAGCATGATAAAGAAGATTCAAAGAGAGTGAGATGCCAGCTCCTTTCATTCAGTCAGTAGCTTCAAACATTTCTGGTATATGAATAACATGATGTTTTTCAATGGCAAAAATCAATGAATATTGTAAATGCACAAACAGTAATTTCTCCGCATTGCAAGGTGCAATTCTGAAATTTTTTGCTTTTTCCTGCTCCTCTTAGCATGATAAAGAAGATTCAAAGAGAGTGAGATGCCAGCTCCTTTCATTCAGTCAGTAGCTTCAAACATTTCTGGTATATGAATAACATGATGTTTTTCAATGGCAAAAATCAATGAATATTGTAAATGCACAAACAGTAATTTCTCCGCATTGCAAGGTGCAATTCTGAAATTTTTTGCTTTTTCCTGCTCCTCTTAGCATGATAAAGAAGATTCAAAAAGAGTGAGATGCCAGCTCCTTTCATTCAGTCAGTAGCTTCAATCATTTCTGGATGTTTTTCAATGGCAAAAATCAATGAATATTGTAAATGCACAAACAGTAATTTCTCCGCATTGCAAGGTGCAATTCTGAAATTTTTTGCTTTCTCCTGCTCCTCTTAGCATGATAAAGAAGATTCAAAGAGAGTGAGATGTCAGCTCCTTTCATTCAGTCAGTAGCTTCAAACATTTCTGGTATATGAATAACATGATGTTTTTCAATGGCAAAAATCAATGAATATTGTAAATGCACAAACAGTAATTTCTCCGCATTGCAAGGTGCAATTCTGAAATTTTTTGCTTTTTCCTGCTCCTCTTAGCATGATAAAGAAGATTCAAAGAGAGTGAGATGCCAGCTCCTTTCATTCAGTCAGTAGCTTCAATCATTTCTGGATGTTTTTCAATGGCAAAAATCAATGAATATTGTAAATGCACAAACAGTAATTTCTCCGCATTGCAAGGTGCAATTCTGAAATTTTTTGCTTTTTCCTGCTCCTCTTAGCATGATAAAGAAGATTCAAAGAGAGTGAGATGCCAGCTCCTTTCATTCAGTCAGTAGCTTCAAACATTTCTGGTATATGAATAACATGATGTTTTTCAATGGCAAAAATCAATGAATATTGTAAATGCACAAACAGTAATTTCTCCGCATTGCAAGGTGCAAGTCTGA
Source organism: Phyllobates terribilis (assembly GCF_046119375.1). Classification (NCBI taxonomy): domain Eukaryota; kingdom Metazoa; phylum Chordata; class Amphibia; order Anura; family Dendrobatidae; genus Phyllobates; species Phyllobates terribilis. Next base: position 65,466 of record NW_027364376.1, read on the forward strand.
AATTTTTTGCTTTTTCCTGCTCCTCTTAGCATGATAAAGAAGATTCAAAGAGAGTGAGATGCCAGCTACTTTCATTCAGTCAGTAGCTTCAATCATTTCTGGACGTTTTTCAATGGTAAAAATCAATGAATATTGTAAATGCACAAACAGTAATTTCTCCACATTGCAAGGTGCAATTCTGAAATTTTTTGCTTTTTCCTGCTCCTCTTAGCATGATAAAGAAGATTCAAAGAGAGTGAGATGCCAGCTCCTTTCATTCAGTCAGTAGCTTCAAACATTTCTGGTATATGAATAACATGATGTTTTTCAATGGCAAAAATCAATGAATATTGTAAATGCACAAACAGTAATTTCTCCGCATTGCAAGGTGCAATTCTGAAATTTTTTGCTTTTTCCTGCTCCTCTTAGCATGATAAAGAAGATTCAAAGAGAGTGAGATGCCAGCTCCTTTCATTCAGTCAGTAGCTTCAATCATTTCTGGATGTTTTTCAATGGCAAAAATCAATGAATATTGTAAATGCACAAACTGTAATTTCTCCGCATTGCAAGGTGCAATTCTGAAATTTTTTGCTTTTTCCTGCTCCTATTAGCATGATAAAGAAGATTCAAAGAGAGTGAGATGCCAGCTCCTTTCATTCAGTCAGTAGCTTCAATCATTTCTGGACGTTTTTCAATGGCAAAAACCAATGAATATTGTAAATGCACAAACAGTAATTTCTCCGCATTGCAAGGTGCAATTCTGAAATTTTTTGCTTTTTCCTGCTCCTCTTAGCATGATAAAGAAGATTCAAAGAGAGTGAGATGCCAGCTCCTTTCATTCAGTCAGTACCTTCAATCATTTCTGGACGTTTTTCAATGGCAAAAATCAATGAATATTGTAAATGCACAAACAGTAATTTCTCCGCATTGCAAGGTGCAATTCTGAAATTTTTTGCTTTTTCCCGCTCCTCTTAGCATGATAAAGAAGATTCAAAGAGAGTGAGGTGCCAGCTCCTTTCATTCAGTCAGTAGCTTCAAACATTTCTGGTATATGAATAACATGTTTTTCAATGGCAAAAATCAATGAATATTGTAAATGCACAAACAGTAATTTCTCCGCATTGCAAGGTGCAATTCTGAAATTTTTTGCTTTTTCCTGCTCCTCTTAGCATGATAAAGAAGATTCAAAGAGAGTGAGATGCCAGCTCCTTTCATTCAGTCAGTAGCTTCAATCATTTCTGGACGTTTTTCAATGGCAAAAATCAATGAATATTGTAAATGCACAAACAGTAATTTCTCCGCATTGCAAGGTGCAATTCTGAAATTTTTTGCTTTTTCCTGCTCCTCTTAGCATGATAAAGAAGATTCAAAGAGAGTGAGATGTCAGCTCCTTTCATTCAGTCAGTAGCTTCAAACATTTCTGGTACATGAATAACATGATGTTTTTCAATGGCAAAAATCAATGAATATTGTAAATGCACAAACAGTAATTTCTCCGCATTGCAAGGTGCAATTCTGAAATTTTTTGCTTTTTCCTGCTCCTCTTAGCATGATAAAGAAGATTCAAAGAGAGTGAGATGTCAGCTCCTTTCATTCAGTCAGTAGCTTCAAACATTTCTGGTATATGAATAACATGATGTTTTTCAATGGCAAAAATCAATGAATATTGTAAATGCACAAACAGTAATTTCTCCGCATTGCAAGGTGCAATTCTGAAATTTTTTGCTTTTTCCTGCTCCTCTTAGCATGATAAAGAAGATTCAAAGAGAGTGAGATGTCAGCTCCTTTCATTCAGTCAGTAGCTTCAAACATTTCTGGTATATGAATAACATGATGTTTTTCAATGGCAAAAATCAATGAATATTGTAAATGCACAAACAGTAATTTCTCCGCATTGCAAGGTGCAATTCTGAAATTTTTTGCTTTTTCCTGCTCCTCTTAGCATGATAAAAAAGATTCAAAGAGAGTGAGATGCCAGCTCCTTTCATTCAGTCAGTAGCTTCAATCATTTCTGGATGTTTTTCAATGGCAAAAATCAATGAATATTGTAAATGCACAAACAGTAATTTCTCCGCATTGCAAGGTGCAATTCTGAAATTTTTTGCTTTTTCCTGCTCCTCTTAGCATGATAAAGAAGATTCAAAGAGAGTGAGATGCCAGCTCCTTTCGTTCAGTCAGTAGCTTCAATCATTTCTGGACGTTTTTCAATGGCAAAAATCATTGAATATTATAAATGCACAAACGTTAATTTCTCCGCATTGCAAGGTGCAATTCTGAAATTTTTTACTTTTTCCTGCTCCTCTTAGCATGATAAAGAAGATTCAAAGAGAGTGAGACGCCAGCTCCTTTCATTCAGTCAGTAGCTTCAATCATTTCTGGTATATGAATAACATGATGTTTTTCAATGGCAAAAATCAATGAATATTGTAAATGCACAAACAGTAATTTCTCCGCATTGCAAGGTGCAATTCTGAAATTTTTTGCTTTTTCCTGCTCCTCTTAGCATGATAAAGAAGATTCAAAGAGAGTGAGATGCCAGCTCCTTTCATTCAGTCAGTAGCTTCAAACATTTCTGGTATATGAATAACATGATGTTTTTCAATGGCAAAAATCAATGAATATTGTAAATGCACAAACAGTAATTTCTCCGCATTGCAAGGTGCAAGTCTGAAATTTTTTGCTTTTTCCTGCTCCTCTTAGCATGATAAAGAAGATTCAAAGAGAGTGAGATGCCAGCTACTTTCATTCAGTCAGTAGCTTCAATCATTTCTGGACGTTTTTCAATGGTAAAAATCAATGAATATTGTAAATGCACAAACAGTAATTTCTCCACATTGCAAGGTGCAATTCTGAAATTTTTTGCTTTTTCCTGCTCCTCTTAGCATGATAAAGAAGATTCAAAGAGAGTGAGATGCCAGCTCCTTTCATTCAGTCAGTAGCTTCAAACATTTCTGGTATATGAATAACATGATGTTTTTCAATGGCAAAAATCAATGAATATTGTAAATGCACAAACAGTAATTTCTCCGCATTGCAAGGTGCAATTCTGAAATTTTTTGCTTTTTCCTGCTCCTCTTAGCATGATAAAGAAGATTCAAAGAGAGTGAGATGCCAGCTCCTTTCATTCAGTCAGTAGCTTCAAACATTTCTGGTATATGAATAACATGATGTTTTTCAATGGCAAAAATCAATGAATATTGTAAATGCACAAACAGTAATTTCTCCGCATTGCAAGGTGCAAGTCTGAAATTTTTTGCTTTTTCCTGCTCCTCTTAGCATGATAAAGAAGATTCAAAGAGAGTGAGATGCCAGCTACTTTCATTCAGTCAGTAGCTTCAATCATTTCTGGACGTTTTTCAATGGTAAAAATCAATGAATATTGTAAATGCACAAACAGTAATTTCTCCACATTGCAAGGTGCAATTCTGAAATTTTTTGCTTTTTCCTGCTCCTCTTAGCATGATAAAGAAGATTCAAAGAGAGTGAGATGCCAGCTCCTTTCATTCAGTCAGTAGCTTCAATCATTTCTGGATGTTTTTCAATGGCAAAAATCAATGAATATTGTAAATGCACAAACTGTAATTTCTCCGCATTGCAAGGTGCAATTCTGAAATTTTTTGCTTTTTCCTGCTCCTCTTAGCATGATAAAGAAGATTCAAAGAGAGTGAGATGCCAGCTCCTTTCATTCAGTCAGTAGCTTCAATCATTTCTGGACGTTTTTCAATGGCAAAAACCAATGAATATTGTAAATGCACAAAACAGTAATTTCTCCGCATTGCAAGGTGCAATTCTGAAATTTTTTGCTTTTTCCTGCTCCTCTTAGCATGATAAAGAAGATTCAAAGAGAGTGAGATGCCAGCTCCTTTCATTCAGTCAGTACCTTCAATCATTTCTGGACGTTTTTCAATGGCAAAAATCAATGAATATTGTAAATGCACAAACAGTAATTTCTACGCATTGCAAGGTGCAATTCTGAAATTTTTTGCTTTTTCCTGCTCCTCTTAGCATGATAAAGAAGATTCAAAGAGAGTGAGATGCCATCTCCTTTCATTCAGTCAGTAGCTTCAATCATTTCTGGATGTTTTTCAATGGCAAAAATCAATGAATATTGTAAATGCACAAACAGTAATTTCTCCGCATTGCAAGGTGCAATTCTGAAATTTTTTGCTTTTTCCTGCTCCTCTTAGCATGATAAACAAGATTCAAAGAGAGTGTGATGTCAGCTCCTTTCATTCAGTCAGTAGCTTCAAACATTTCTGGTATATGAATAACATGATGTTTTTCAATGGCAAAAATCAATGAATATTGTAAATGCACAAACAGTAATTTCTCCGCATTGCAAGGTGCAATTCTGAAATTTTTTGCTTTTTCCTGCTCCTCTTAGCATGATAAAGAAGATTCAAAGAGAGTGAGATGCCAGCTCCTTTCATTCAGTCAGTAGCTTCAATCATTTCTGGTATATGAATAACATGATGTTTTTCAATGGCAAAAATCAATGAATATTGTAAATGCACAAACAGTAATTTCTCCGCATTGCAAGGTGCAATTCTGAAATTTTTTGCTTTTTCCTGCTCCTCTTAGCATGATAAAGAAGATTCAAAGAGAGTGAGATGCCAGCTCCTTTCATTCAGTCAGTAGCTTCAAACATTTCTGGTATATGAATAACATGATGTTTTTCAATGGCAAAAATCAATGAATATTGTAAATGCACAAACAGTAATTTCTCCGCATTGCAAGGTGCAAGTCTGAAATTTTTTGCTTTTTCCTGCTCCTCTTAGCATGATAAAGAAGATTCAAAGAGAGTGAGATGCCAGCTACTTTCATTCAGTCAGTAGCTTCAATCATTTCTGGACGTTTTTCAATGGTAAAAATCAATGAATATTGTAAATGCACAAACAGTAATTTCTCCACATTGCAAGGTGCAATTCTGAAATTTTTTGCTTTTTGCTGCTCCTCTTAGCATGATAAAGAAGATTCAAAGAGAGTGAGATGCCAGCTCCTTTCATTCAGTCAGTAGCTTCAAACATTTCTGGTATATGAATAACATGATGTTTTTCAATGGCAAAAATCAATGAATATTGTAAATGCACAAACAGTAATTTCTCCGCATTGCAAGGTGCAATTCTGAAATTTTTTGCTTTTTCCTGCTCCTCTTAGCATGATAAAGAAGATTCAAAGAGAGTGAGATGCCAGCTCCTTTCATTCAGTCAGTAGCTTCAAACATTTCTGGTATATGAATAACATGATGTTTTTCAATGGCAAAAATCAATGAATATTGTAAATGCACAAACAGTAATTTCTCCGCATTGCAAGGTGCAAGTCTGAAATTTTTTGCTTTTTCCTGCTCCTCTTAGCATGATAAAGAAGATTCAAAGAGAGTGAGATGCCAGCTACTTTCATTCAGTCAGTAGCTTCAATCATTTCTGGACGTTTTTCAATGGTAAAAATCAATGAATATTGTAAATGCACAAACAGTAATTTCTCCACATTGCAAGGTGCAATTCTGAAATTTTTTGCTTTTTCCTGCTCCTCTTAGCATGATAAAGAAGATTCAAAGAGAGTGAGATGCCAGCTCCTTTCATTCAGTCAGTAGCTTCAATCATTTCTGGATGTTTTTCAATGGCAAAAATCAATGAATATTGTAAATGCACAAACTGTAATTTCTCCGCATTGCAAGGTGCAATTCTGAAATTTTTTGCTTTTTCCTGCTCCTCTTAGCATGATAAAGAAGATTCAAAGAGAGTGAGATGCCAGCTCCTTTCATTCAGTCAGTAGCTTCAATCATTTCTGGACGTTTTTCAATGGCAAAAACCAATGAATATTGTAAATGCACAAAACAGTAATTTCTCCGCATTGCAAGGTGCAATTCTGAAATTTTTTGCTTTTTCCTGCTCCTCTTAGCATGATAAAGAAGATTCAAAGAGAGTGAGATGCCAGCTCCTTTCATTCAGTCAGTACCTTCAATCATTTCTGGACGTTTTTCAATGGCAAAAATCAATGAATATTGTAAATGCACAAACAGTAATTTCTCCGCATTGCAAGGTGCAATTCTGAAATTTTTTGCTTTTTCCTGCTCCTCTTAGCATGATAAAGAAGATTCAAAGAGAGTGAGATGCCAGCTCCTTTCATTCAGTCAGTAGCTTCAATCATTTCTGGATGTTTTTCAATGGCAAAAATCAATGAATATTGTAAATGCACAAACAGTAATTTCTCCGCATTGCAAGGTGCAATTCTGAAATTTTTTGCTTTTTCCTGCTCCTCTTAGCATGATAAACAAGATTCAAAGAGAGTGTGATGTCAGCTCCTTTCATTCAGTCAGTAGCTTCAAACATTTCTGGTATATGAATAACATGATGTTTTTCAATGGCAAAAATCAATGAATATTGTAAATGCACAAACAGTAATTTCTCCGCATTGCAAGGTGCAATTCTGAAATTTTTTGCTTTTTCCTGCTCCTCTTAGCATGATAAAGAAGATTCAAAGAGAGTGAGATGCCAGCTCCTTTCATTCAGTCAGTAGCTTCAATCATTTCTGGATGTTTTTCAATGGCAAAAATCAATGAATATTGTAAATGCACAAACAGTAATTTCTCCGCATTGCAAGGTGCAATTCTGAAATTTTTTGCTTTTTCCTGCTCCTCTTAGCATGATAAAGAAGATTCAAAGAGAGTGAGATGCCAGCTCCTTTCATTCAGTCAGTAGCTTCAAACATTTCTGGTATATGAATAACATGATGTTTTTCAATGGCAAAAATCAATGAATATTGTAAATGCACAAACAGTAATTTCTCCGCATTGCAAGGTGCAAGTCTGAAATTTTTTGCTTTTTCCTGCTCCTCTTAGCATGATAAAGAAGATTCAAAGAGAGTGAGATGCCAGCTACTTTCATTCAGTCAGTAGCTTCAATCATTTCTGGACGTTTTTCAATGGTAAAAATCAATGAATATTGTAAATGCACAAACAGTAATTTCTCCGCATTGCAAGGTGCAATTCTGAAATTTTTTGCTTTTTCCTGCTCCTCTTAGCATGATAAAGAAGATTCAAAGAGAGTGAGATGTCAGCTCCTTTCATTCAGTCAGTAGCTTCAAACATTTCTGGTATATGAATAACATGATGTTTTTCAATGGCAAAAATCAATGAATATTGTAAATGCACAAACAGTAATTTCTCCGCATTGCAAGGTGCAATTCTGAAATTTTTTGCTTTTTCCTGCTCCTCTTAGCATGATAAAGAAGATTCAAAGAGAGTGAGATGCCAGCTCCTTTCGTTCAGTCAGTAGCTTCAATCATTTCTGGACGTTTTTCAATGGCAAAAATCATTGAATATTGTAAATGCACAAACAGTAATTTCTCCGCATTGCAAGGTGCAATTCTGAAATTTTTTGCTTTTTCCTGCTCCTCTTAGCATGATAAAGAAGATTCAAAGAGAGTGAGATGCCAGCTCCTTTCATTCAGTCAGTAGCTTCAAACATTTCTGGTATATGAATAACATGATGTTTTTCAATGGCAAAAATCAATGAATATTGTAAATGCACAAACAGTAATTTCTCCGCATTGCAAGGTGCAAGTCTGAAATTTTTTGCTTTTTCCTGCTCCTCTTAGCATGATAAAGAAGATTCAAAGAGAGTGAGATGCCAGCTACTTTCATTCAGTCAGTAGCTTCAATCATTTCTGGACGTTTTTCAATGGTAAAAATCAATGAATATTGTAAATGCACAAACAGTAATTTCTCCACATTGCAAGGTGCAATTCTGAAATTTTTTGCTTTTTCCTGCTCCTCTTAGCATGATAAAGAAGATTCAAAGAGAGTGAGATGCCAGCTCCTTTCATTCAGTCAGTAGCTTCAAACATTTCTGGTATATGAATAACATGATGTTTTTCAATGGCAAAAATCAATGAATATTGTAAATGCACAAACAGTAATTTCTCCGCATTGCAAGGTGCAATTCTGAAATTTTTTGCTTTTTCCTGCTCCTCTTAGCATGATAAAGAAGATTCAAAGAGAGTGAGATGCCAGCTCCTTTCATTCAGTCAGTAGCTTCAATCATTTCTGGATGTTTTTCAATGGCAAAAATCAATGAATATTGTAAATGCACAAACTGTAATTTCTCCGCATTGCAAGGTGCAATTCTGAAATTTTTTGCTTTTTCCTGCTCCTCTTAGCATGATAAAGAAGATTCAAAGAGAGTGAGATGCCAGCTCCTTTCATTCAGTCAGTAGCTTCAATCATTTCTGGACGTTTTTCAATGGCAAAAACCAATGAATATTGTAAATGCACAAACAGTAATTTCTCCGCATTGCAAGGTGTAATTCTGAAATTTTTTGCTTTTTCCTGCTCCTCTTAGCATGATAAAGAAGATTCAAAGAGAGTGAGATGCCAGCTCCTTTCATTCAGTCAGTACCTTCAATCATTTTTGGACGTTTTTCAATGGCAAAAATCAATGAATATTGTAAATGCACAAACAGTAATTTCTCCGCATTGCAAGGTGCAATTCTGAAATTTTTTGCTTTTTCCCGCTCCTCTTAGCATGATAAAGAAGATTCAAAGAGAGTGAGGTGCCAGCTCCTTTCATTCAGTCAGTAGCTTCAAACATTTCTGGTATATGAATAACATGTTTTTCAATGGCAAAAATCAATGAATATTGTAAATGCACAAACAGTAATTTCTCCGCATTGCAAGGTGCAATTCTGAAATTTTTTGCTTTTTCCTGCTCCTCTTAGCATGATAAAGAAGATTCAAAGAGAGTGAGATGCCAGCTCCTTTCATTCAGTCAGTAGCTTCAATCATTTCTGGACGTTTTTCAATGGCAAAAATCAATGAATATTGTAAATGCACAAACAGTAATTTCTCCGCATTGCAAGGTGCAATTCTGAAATTTTTTGCTTTTTCCTGCTCCTCTTAGCATGATAAAGAAGATTCAAAGAGAGTGAGATGTCAGCTCCTTTCATTCAGTCAGTAGCTTCAAACATTTCTGGTACATGAATAACATGATGTTTTTCAATGGCAAAAATCAATGAATATTGTAAATGCACAAACAGTAATTTCTCCGCATTGCAAGGTGCAATTCTGAAATTTTTTGCTTTTTCCTGCTCCTCTTAGCATGATAAAGAAGATTCAAAGAGAGTGAGATGTCAGCTCCTTTCATTCAGTCAGTAGCTTCAAACATTTCTGGTATATGAATAACATGATGTTTTTCAATGGCAAAAATCAATGAATATTGTAAATGCACAAACAGTAATTTCTCCGCATTGCAAGGTGCAATTCTGAAATTTTTTGCTTTTTCCTGCTCCTCTTAGCATGATAAAGAAGATTCAAAGAGAGTGAGATGCCAGCTCCTTTCGTTCAGTCAGTAGCTTCAATCATTTCTGGACGTTTTTCAATGGCAAAAATCATTGAATATTGTAAATGCACAAACAGTAATTTCTCCGCATTGCAAGGTGCAATTCTGAAATTTTTTGCTTTTTCCTGCTCCTCTTAGCATGATAAAGAAGATTCAAAGAGAGTGAGATGCCAGCTCCTTTCATTCAGTCAGTAACTTCAAACATTTCTGGTATATGAATAACATGATGTTTTTCAATGGCAAAAATCAATGAATATTGTAAATGCACAAACAGTAATTTCTCCGCATTGCAAGGTGCAAGTCTGAAATTTTTTGCTTTTTCCTGCTCCTCTTAGCATGATAAAGAAGATTCAAAGAGAGTGAGATGCCAGCTACTTTCATTCAGTCAGTAGCTTCAATCATTTCTGGACGTTTTTCAATGGTAAAAATCAATGAATATTGTAAATGCACAAACAGTAATTTCTCCACATTGCAAGGTGCAATTCTGAAATTTTTTGCTTTTTCCTGCTCCTCTTAGCATGATAAAGAAGATTCAAAGAGAGTGAGATGCCAGCTCCTTTCATTCAGTCAGTAGCTTCAAACATTTCTGGTATATGAATAACATGATGTTTTTCAATGGCAAAAATCAATGAATATTGTAAATGCACAAACAGTAATTTCTCCGCATTGCAAGGTGCAATTCTGAAATTTTTTGCTTTTTCCTGCTCCTCTTAGCATGATAAAGAAGATTCAAAGAGAGTGAGATGCCAGCTCCTTTCATTCAGTCAGTAGCTTCAATCATTTCTGGATGTTTTTCAATGGCAAAAATCAATGAATATTGTAAATGCACAAACTGTAATTTCTCCGCATTGCAAGGTGCAATTCTGAAATTTTTTGCTTTTTCCTGCTCCTCTTAGCATGATAAAGAAGATTCAAAGAGAGTGAGATGCCAGCTCCTTTCATTCAGTCAGTAGCTTCAATCATTTCTGGACGTTTTTCAATGGCAAAAACCAATGAATATTGTAAATGCACAAACAGTAATTTCTCCGCATTGCAAGGTGCAATTCTGAAATTTTTTGCTTTTTCCTGCTCCTCTTAGCATGATAAAGAAGATTCAAAGAGAGTGAGATGCCAGCTCCTTTCATTCAGTCAGTACCTTCAATCATTTTTGGACGTTTTTCAATGGCAAAAATCAATGAATATTGTAAATGCACAAACAGTAATTTCTCCGCATTGCAAGGTGCAATTCTGAAATTTTTTGCTTTTTCCCGCTCCTCTTAGCATGATAAAGAAGATTCAAAGAGAGTGAGGTGCCAGCTCCTTTCATTCAGTCAGTAGCTTCAAACATTTCTGGTATATGAATAACATGTTTTTCAATGGCAAAAATCAATGAATATTGTAAATGCACAAACAGTAATTTCTCCGCATTGCAAGGTGCAATTCTGAAATTTTTTGCTTTTTCCTGCTCCTCTTAGCATGATAAAGAAGATTCAAAGAGAGTGAGATGCCAGCTCCTTTCATTCAGTCAGTAGCTTCAATCATTTCTGGACGTTTTTCAATGGCAAAAATCAATGAATATTGTAAATGCACAAACAGTAATTTCTCCGCATTGCAAGGTGCAATTCTGAAATTTTTTGCTTTTTCCTGCTCCTCTTAGCATGATAAAGAAGATTCAAAGAGAGTGAGATGTCAGCTCCTTTCATTCAGTCAGTAGCTTCAAACATTTCTGGTACATGAATAACATGATGTTTTTCAATGGCAAAAATCAATGAATATTGTAAATGCACAAACAGTAATTTCTCCGCATTGCAAGGTGCAATTCTGAAATTTTTTGCTTTTTCCTGCTCCTCTTAGCATGATAAAGAAGATTCAAAGAGAGTGAGATGTCAGCTCCTTTCATTCAGTCAGTAGCTTCAAACATTTCTGGTATATGAATAACATGATGTTTTTCAATGGCAAAAATCAATGAATATTGTAAATGCACAAACAGTAATTTCTCCGCATTGCAAGGTGCAATTCTGAAATTTTTTGCTTTTTCCTGCTCCTCTTAGCATGATAAAGAAGATTCAAAGAGAGTGAGATGTCAGCTCCTTTCATTCAGTCAGTAGCTTCAAACATTTCTGGTATATGAATAACATGATGTTTTTCAATGGCAAAAATCAATGAATATTGTAAATGCACAAACAGTAATTTCTCCGCATTGCAAGGTGCAATTCTGAAATTTTTTGCTTTTTCCTGCTCCTCTTAGCATGATAAAGAAGATTCAAAGAGAGTGAGATGCCAGCTCCTTTCATTCAGTCAGTAGCTTCAATCATTTCTGGACGTTTTTCAATGGCAAAAATCAATGAATATTGTAAATGCACAAACAGTAATTTCTCCGCATTGCAAGGTGCAATTCTGAAATTTTTTGCTTTTTCCTGCTCCTCTTAGCATGATAAAGAAGATTCAAAGAGAGTGAGATGTCAGCTCCTTTCATTCAGTCAGTAGCTTCAAACATTTCTGGTACATGAATAACATGATGTTTTTCAATGGCAAAAATCAATGAATATTGTAAATGCACAAACAGTAATTTCTCCGCATTGCAAGGTGCAATTCTGAAATTTTTTGCTTTTTCCTGCTCCTCTTAGCATGATAAAGAAGATTCAAAGAGAGTGAGATGTCAGCTCCTTTCATTCAGTCAGTAGCTTCAAACATTTCTGGTATATGAATAACATGATGTTTTTCAATGGCAAAAATCAATGAATATTGTAAATGCACAAACAGTAATTTCTCCGCATTGCAAGGTGCAATTCTGAAATTTTTTGCTTTTTCCTGCTCCTCTTAGCATGATAAAGAAGATTCAAAGAGAGTGAGATGTCAGCTCCTTTCATTCAGTCAGTAGCTTCAAACATTTCTGGTATATGAATAACATGATGTTTTTCAATGGCAAAAATCAATGAATATTGTAAATGCACAAACAGTAATTTCTCCGCATTGCAAGGTGCAATTCTGAAATTTTTTGCTTTTTCCTGCTCCTCTTAGCATGATAAAGAAGATTCAAAGAGAGTGAGATGCCAGCTCCTTTCATTCAGTCAGTAGCTTCAATCATTTCTGGATGTTTTTCAATGGCAAAAATCAATGAATATTGTAAATGCACAAACAGTAATTTCTCCGCATTGCAAGGTGCAATTCTGAAATTTTTTGCTTTTTCCTGCTCCTCTTAGCATGATAAAGAAGATTCAAAGAGAGTGAGATGCCAGCTCCTTTCGTTCAGTCAGTAGCTTCAATCATTTCTGGACGTTTTTCAATGGCAAAAATCATTGAATATTATAAATGCACAAACGTTAATTTCTCCGCATTGCAAGGTGCAATTCTGAAATTTTTTACTTTTTCCTGCTCCTCTTAGCATGATAAAGAAGATTCAAAGAGAGTGAGACGCCAGCTCCTTTCATTCAGTCAGTAGCTTCAATCATTTCTGGTATATGAATAACATGATGTTTTTCAATGGCAAAAATCAATGAATATTGTAAATGCACAAACAGTAATTTCTCCGCATTGCAAGGTGCAATTCTGAAATTTTTTGCTTTTTCCTGCTCCTCTTAGCATGATAAAGAAGATTCAAAGAGAGTGAGATGCCAGCTCCTTTCATTCAGTCAGTAGCTTCAAACATTTCTGGTATATGAATAACATGATGTTTTTCAATGGCAAAAATCAATGAATATTGTAAATGCACAAACAGTAATTTCTCCGCATTGCAAGGTGCAAGTCTGAAATTTTTTGCTTTTTCCTGCTCCTCTTAGCATGATAAAGAAGATTCAAAGAGAGTGAGATGCCAGCTACTTTCATTCAGTCAGTAGCTTCAATCATTTCTGGACGTTTTTCAATGGTAAAAATCAATGAATATTGTAAATGCACAAACAGTAATTTCTCCACATTGCAAGGTGCAATTCTGAAATTTTTTGCTTTTTCCTGCTCCTCTTAGCATGATAAAGAAGATTCAAAGAGAGTGAGATGCCAGCTCCTTTCATTCAGTCAGTAGCTTCAAACATTTCTGGTATATGAATAACATGATGTTTTTCAATGGCAAAAATCAATGAATATTGTAAATGCACAAACAGTAATTTCTCCGCATTGCAAGGTGCAATTCTGAAATTTTTTGCTTTTTCCTGCTCCTCTTAGCATGATAAAGAAGATTCAAAGAGAGTGAGATGCCAGCTCCTTTCATTCAGTCAGTAGCTTCAAACATTTCTGGTATATGAATAACATGATGTTTTTCAATGGCAAAAATCAATGAATATTGTAAATGCACAAACAGTAATTTCTCCGCATTGCAAGGTGCAAGTCTGAAATTTTTTGCTTTTTCCTGCTCCTCTTAGCATGATAAAGAAGATTCAAAGAGAGTGAGATGCCAGCTACTTTCATTCAGTCAGTAGCTTCAATCATTTCTGGACGTTTTTCAATGGTAAAAATCAATGAATATTGTAAATGCACAAACAGTAATTTCTCCACATTGCAAGGTGCAATTCTGAAATTTTTTGCTTTTTCCTGCTCCTCTTAGCATGATAAAGAAGATTCAAAGAGAGTGAGATGCCAGCTCCTTTCATTCAGTCAGTAGCTTCAATCATTTCTGGATGTTTTTCAATGGCAAAAATCAATGAATATTGTAAATGCACAAACTGTAATTTCTCCGCATTGCAAGGTGCAATTCTGAAATTTTTTGCTTTTTCCTGCTCCTCTTAGCATGATAAAGAAGATTCAAAGAGAGTGAGATGCCAGCTCCTTTCATTCAGTCAGTAGCTTCAATCATTTCTGGACGTTTTTCAATGGCAAAAACCAATGAATATTGTAAATGCACAAAACAGTAATTTCTCCGCATTGCAAGGTGCAATTCTGAAATTTTTTGCTTTTTCCTGCTCCTCTTAGCATGATAAAGAAGATTCAAAGAGAGTGAGATGCCAGCTCCTTTCATTCAGTCAGTACCTTCAATCATTTCTGGACGTTTTTCAATGGCAAAAATCAATGAATATTGTAAATGCACAAACAGTAATTTCTCCGCATTGCAAGGTGCAATTCTGAAATTTTTTGCTTTTTCCTGCTCCTCTTAGCATGATAAAGAAGATTCAAAGAGAGTGAGATGCCAGCTCCTTTCATTCAGTCAGTAGCTTCAATCATTTCTGGATGTTTTTCAATGGCAAAAATCAATGAATATTGTAAATGCACAAACAGTAATTTCTCCGCATTGCAAGGTGCAATTCTGAAATTTTTTGCTTTTTCCTGCTCCTCTTAGCATGATAAACAAGATTCAAAGAGAGTGTGATGTCAGCTCCTTTCATTCAGTCAGTAGCTTCAAACATTTCTGGTATATGAATAACATGATGTTTTTCAATGGCAAAAATCAATGAATATTGTAAATGCACAAACAGTAATTTCTCCGCATTGCAAGGTGCAATTCTGAAATTTTTTGCTTTTTCCTGCTCCTCTTAGCATGATAAAGAAGATTCAAAGAGAGTGAGATGCCAGCTCCTTTCATTCAGTCAGTAGCTTCAATCATTTCTGGTATATGAATAACATGATGTTTTTCAATGGCAAAAATCAATGAATATTGTAAATGCACAAACAGTAATTTCTCCGCATTGCAAGGTGCAATTCTGAAATTTTTTGCTTTTTCCTGCTCCTCTTAGCATGATAAAGAAGATTCAAAGAGAGTGAGATGCCAGCTCCTTTCATTCAGTCAGTAGCTTCAAACATTTCTGGTATATGAATAACATGATGTTTTTCAATGGCAAAAATCAATGAATATTGTAAATGCACAAACAGTAATTTCTCCGCATTGCAAGGTGCAAGTCTGAAATTTTTTGCTTTTTCCTGCTCCTCTTAGCATGATAAAGAAGATTCAAAGAGAGTGAGATGCCAGCTACTTTCATTCAGTCAGTAGCTTCAATCATTTCTGGACGTTTTTCAATGGTAAAAATCAATGAATATTGTAAATGCACAAACAGTAATTTCTCCACATTGCAAGGTGCAATTCTGAAATTTTTTGCTTTTTGCTGCTCCTCTTAGCATGATAAAGAAGATTCAAAGAGAGTGAGATGCCAGCTCCTTTCATTCAGTCAGTAGCTTCAAACATTTCTGGTATATGAATAACATGATGTTTTTCAATGGCAAAAATCAATGAATATTGTAAATGCACAAACAGTAATTTCTCCGCATTGCAAGGTGCAATTCTGAAATTTTTTGCTTTTTCCTGCTCCTCTTAGCATGATAAAGAAGATTCAAAGAGAGTGAGATGCCAGCTCCTTTCATTCAGTCAGTAGCTTCAAACATTTCTGGTATATGAATAACATGATGTTTTTCAATGGCAAAAATCAATGAATATTGTAAATGCACAAACAGTAATTTCTCCGCATTGCAAGGTGCAAGTCTGAAATTTTTTGCTTTTTCCTGCTCCTCTTAGCATGATAAAGAAGATTCAAAGAGAGTGAGATGCCAGCTACTTTCATTCAGTCAGTAGCTTCAATCATTTCTGGACGTTTTTCAATGGTAAAAATCAATGAATATTGTAAATGCACAAACAGTAATTTCTCCACATTGCAAGGTGCAATTCTGAAATTTTTTGCTTTTTCCTGCTCCTCTTAGCATGATAAAGAAGATTCAAAGAGAGTGAGATGCCAGCTCCTTTCATTCAGTCAGTAGCTTCAATCATTTCTGGATGTTTTTCAATGGCAAAAATCAATGAATATTGTAAATGCACAAACTGTAATTTCTCCGCATTGCAAGGTGCAATTCTGAAATTTTTTGCTTTTTCCTGCTCCTCTTAGCATGATAAAGAAGATTCAAAGAGAGTGAGATGCCAGCTCCTTTCATTCAGTCAGTAGCTTCAATCATTTCTGGACGTTTTTCAATGGCAAAAACCAATGAATATTGTAAATGCACAAAACAGTAATTTCTCCGCATTGCAAGGTGCAATTCTGAAATTTTTTGCTTTTTCCTGCTCCTCTTAGCATGATAAAGAAGATTCAAAGAGAGTGAGATGCCAGCTCCTTTCATTCAGTCAGTACCTTCAATCATTTCTGGACGTTTTTCAATGGCAAAAATCAATGAATATTGTAAATGCACAAACAGTAATTTCTCCGCATTGCAAGGTGCAATTCTGAAATTTTTTGCTTTTTCCTGCTCCTCTTAGCATGATAAAGAAGATTCAAAGAGAGTGAGATGCCAGCTCCTTTCATTCAGTCAGTAGCTTCAATCATTTCTGGATGTTTTTCAATGGCAAAAATCAATGAATATTGTAAATGCACAAACAGTAATTTCTCCGCATTGCAAGGTGCAATTCTGAAATTTTTTGCTTTTTC
Source organism: Phyllobates terribilis (assembly GCF_046119375.1). Classification (NCBI taxonomy): domain Eukaryota; kingdom Metazoa; phylum Chordata; class Amphibia; order Anura; family Dendrobatidae; genus Phyllobates; species Phyllobates terribilis. The sequence goes on from NW_027364376.1 coordinate 82,093, forward strand.
CTGCTCCTCTTAGCATGATAAACAAGATTCAAAGAGAGTGTGATGTCAGCTCCTTTCATTCAGTCAGTAGCTTCAAACATTTCTGGTATATGAATAACATGATGTTTTTCAATGGCAAAAATCAATGAATATTGTAAATGCACAAACAGTAATTTCTCCGCATTGCAAGGTGCAATTCTGAAATTTTTTGCTTTTTCCTGCTCCTCTTAGCATGATAAAGAAGATTCAAAGAGAGTGAGATGCCAGCTCCTTTCATTCAGTCAGTAGCTTCAATCATTTCTGGATGTTTTTCAATGGCAAAAATCAATGAATATTGTAAATGCACAAACAGTAATTTCTCCGCATTGCAAGGTGCAATTCTGAAATTTTTTGCTTTTTCCTGCTCCTCTTAGCATGATAAAGAAGATTCAAAGAGAGTGAGATGCCAGCTCCTTTCATTCAGTCAGTAGCTTCAAACATTTCTGGTATATGAATAACATGATGTTTTTCAATGGCAAAAATCAATGAATATTGTAAATGCACAAACAGTAATTTCTCCGCATTGCAAGGTGCAAGTCTGAAATTTTTTGCTTTTTCCTGCTCCTCTTAGCATGATAAAGAAGATTCAAAGAGAGTGAGATGCCAGCTACTTTCATTCAGTCAGTAGCTTCAATCATTTCTGGACGTTTTTCAATGGTAAAAATCAATGAATATTGTAAATGCACAAACAGTAATTTCTCCGCATTGCAAGGTGCAATTCTGAAATTTTTTGCTTTTTCCTGCTCCTCTTAGCATGATAAAGAAGATTCAAAGAGAGTGAGATGTCAGCTCCTTTCATTCAGTCAGTAGCTTCAAACATTTCTGGTATATGAATAACATGATGTTTTTCAATGGCAAAAATCAATGAATATTGTAAATGCACAAACAGTAATTTCTCCGCATTGCAAGGTGCAATTCTGAAATTTTTTGCTTTTTCCTGCTCCTCTTAGCATGATAAAGAAGATTCAAAGAGAGTGAGATGCCAGCTCCTTTCGTTCAGTCAGTAGCTTCAATCATTTCTGGACGTTTTTCAATGGCAAAAATCATTGAATATTGTAAATGCACAAACAGTAATTTCTCCGCATTGCAAGGTGCAATTCTGAAATTTTTTGCTTTTTCCTGCTCCTCTTAGCATGATAAAGAAGATTCAAAGAGAGTGAGATGCCAGCTCCTTTCATTCAGTCAGTAGCTTCAAACATTTCTGGTATATGAATAACATGATGTTTTTCAATGGCAAAAATCAATGAATATTGTAAATGCACAAACAGTAATTTCTCCGCATTGCAAGGTGCAAGTCTGAAATTTTTTGCTTTTTCCTGCTCCTCTTAGCATGATAAAGAAGATTCAAAGAGAGTGAGATGCCAGCTACTTTCATTCAGTCAGTAGCTTCAATCATTTCTGGACGTTTTTCAATGGTAAAAATCAATGAATATTGTAAATGCACAAACAGTAATTTCTCCACATTGCAAGGTGCAATTCTGAAATTTTTTGCTTTTTCCTGCTCCTCTTAGCATGATAAAGAAGATTCAAAGAGAGTGAGATGCCAGCTCCTTTCATTCAGTCAGTAGCTTCAAACATTTCTGGTATATGAATAACATGATGTTTTTCAATGGCAAAAATCAATGAATATTGTAAATGCACAAACAGTAATTTCTCCGCATTGCAAGGTGCAATTCTGAAATTTTTTGCTTTTTCCTGCTCCTCTTAGCATGATAAAGAAGATTCAAAGAGAGTGAGATGCCAGCTCCTTTCATTCAGTCAGTAGCTTCAATCATTTCTGGATGTTTTTCAATGGCAAAAATCAATGAATATTGTAAATGCACAAACTGTAATTTCTCCGCATTGCAAGGTGCAATTCTGAAATTTTTTGCTTTTTCCTGCTCCTCTTAGCATGATAAAGAAGATTCAAAGAGAGTGAGATGCCAGCTCCTTTCATTCAGTCAGTAGCTTCAATCATTTCTGGACGTTTTTCAATGGCAAAAACCAATGAATATTGTAAATGCACAAACAGTAATTTCTCCGCATTGCAAGGTGCAATTCTGAAATTTTTTGCTTTTTCCTGCTCCTCTTAGCATGATAAAGAAGATTCAAAGAGAGTGAGATGCCAGCTCCTTTCATTCAGTCAGTACCTTCAATCATTTTTGGACGTTTTTCAATGGCAAAAATCAATGAATATTGTAAATGCACAAACAGTAATTTCTCCGCATTGCAAGGTGCAATTCTGAAATTTTTTGCTTTTTCCCGCTCCTCTTAGCATGATAAAGAAGATTCAAAGAGAGTGAGGTGCCAGCTCCTTTCATTCAGTCAGTAGCTTCAAACATTTCTGGTATATGAATAACATGTTTTTCAATGGCAAAAATCAATGAATATTGTAAATGCACAAACAGTAATTTCTCCGCATTGCAAGGTGCAATTCTGAAATTTTTTGCTTTTTCCTGCTCCTCTTAGCATGATAAAGAAGATTCAAAGAGAGTGAGATGCCAGCTCCTTTCATTCAGTCAGTAGCTTCAATCATTTCTGGACGTTTTTCAATGGCAAAAATCAATGAATATTGTAAATGCACAAACAGTAATTTCTCCGCATTGCAAGGTGCAATTCTGAAATTTTTTGCTTTTTCCTGCTCCTCTTAGCATGATAAAGAAGATTCAAAGAGAGTGAGATGTCAGCTCCTTTCATTCAGTCAGTAGCTTCAAACATTTCTGGTACATGAATAACATGATGTTTTTCAATGGCAAAAATCAATGAATATTGTAAATGCACAAACAGTAATTTCTCCGCATTGCAAGGTGCAATTCTGAAATTTTTTGCTTTTTCCTGCTCCTCTTAGCATGATAAAGAAGATTCAAAGAGAGTGAGATGTCAGCTCCTTTCATTCAGTCAGTAGCTTCAAACATTTCTGGTATATGAATAACATGATGTTTTTCAATGGCAAAAATCAATGAATATTGTAAATGCACAAACAGTAATTTCTCCGCATTGCAAGGTGCAATTCTGAAATTTTTTGCTTTTTCCTGCTCCTCAAAGCATGATAAAGAAGATTCAAAGAGAGTGAGATGTCAGCTCCTTTCATTCAGTCAGTAGCTTCAAACATTTCTGGTATATGAATAACATGATGTTTTTCAATGGCAAAAATCAATGAATATTGTAAATGCACAAACAGTAATTTCTCCGCATTGCAAGGTGCAATTCTGAAATTTTTTGCTTTTTCCTGCTCCTCTTAGCATGATAAAGAAGATTCAAAGAGAGTGAGATGCCAGCTCCTTTCATTCAGTCAGTAGCTTCAATCATTTCTGGATGTTTTTCAATGGCAAAAATCAATGAATATTGTAAATGCACAAACAGTAATTTCTCCGCATTGCAAGGTGCAATTCTGAAATTTTTTGCTTTTTCCTGCTCCTCTTAGCATGATAAAGAAGATTCAAAGAGAGTGAGATGCCAGCTCCTTTCGTTCAGTCAGTAGCTTCAATCATTTCTGGACGTTTTTCAATGGCAAAAATCATTGAATATTATAAATGCACAAACAGTAATTTCTCCGCATTGCAAGGTGCAATTCTGAAATTTTTTACTTTTTCCTGCTCCTCTTAGCATGATAAAGAAGATTCAAAGAGAGTGAGATGCCAGCTCCTTTCATTCAGTCAGTAGCTTCAATCATTTCTGGTATATGAATAACATGATGTTTTTCAATGGCAAAAATCAATGAATATTGTAAATGCACAAACAGTAATTTCTCCGCATTGCAAGGTGCAATTCTGAAATTTTTTGCTTTTTCCTGCTCCTCTTAGCATGATAAAGAAGATTCAAAGGGAGTGAGATGCCAGCTCCTTTCATTCAGTCAGTAGCTTCAAACATTTCTGGTATATGAATAACATGATGTTTTTCAATGGCAAAAATCAATGAATATTGTAAATGCACAAACAGTAATTTCTCCGCATTGCAAGGTGCAATTCTGAAATTTTTTGCTTTTTCCTGCTCCTCTTAGCATGATAAAGAAGATTCAAAGAGAGTGAGATGCCAGCTCCTTTCATTCAGTCAGTAGCTTCAATCATTTCTGGATGTTTTTCAATGGCAAAAATCAATGAATATTGTAAATGCACAAACAGTAATTTCTCCGCATTGCAAGGTGCAATTCTGAAATTTTTTGCTTTTTCCTGCTCCTCTTAGCATGATAAAGAAGATTCAAAGAGAGTGAGATGCCAGCTCCTTTCGTTCAGTCAGTAGCTTCAATCATTTCTGGACGTTTTTCAATGGCAAAAATCATTGAATATTATAAATGCACAAACAGTAATTTCTCCGCATTGCAAGGTGCAATTCTGAAATTTTTTACTTTTTCCTGCTCCTCTTAGCATGATAAAGAAGATTCAAAGAGAGTGAGATGCCAGCTCCTTTCATTCAGTCAGTAGCTTCAATCATTTCTGGTATATGAATAACATGATGTTTTTCAATGGCAAAAATCAATGAATATTGTAAATGCACAAACAGTAATTTCTCCGCATTGCAAGGTGCAATTCTGAAATTTTTTGCTTTTTCCTGCTCCTCTTAGCATGATAAAGAAGATTCAAAGAGAGTGAGATGCCAGCTCCTTTCATTCAGTCAGTAGCTTCAAACATTTCTGGTATATGAATAACATGATGTTTTTCAATGGCAAAAATCAATGAATATTGTAAATGCACAAACAGTAATTTCTCCGCATTGCAAGGTGCAAGTCTGAAATTTTTTGCTTTTTCCTGCTCCTCTTAGCATGATAAAGAAGATTCAAAGAGAGTGAGATGCCAGCTACTTTCATTCAGTCAGTAGCTTCAATCATTTCTGGACGTTTTTCAATGGTAAAAATCAATGAATATTGTAAATGCACAAACAGTAATTTCTCCACATTGCAAGGTGCAATTCTGAAATTTTTTGCTTTTTCCTGCTCCTCTTAGCATGATAAAGAAGATTCAAAGAGAGTGAGATGCCAGCTCCTTTCATTCAGTCAGTAGCTTCAAACATTTCTGGTATATGAATAACATGATGTTTTTCAATGGCAAAAATCAATGAATATTGTAAATGCACAAACAGTAATTTCTCCGCATTGCAAGGTGCAATTCTGAAATTTTTTGCTTTTTCCTGCTCCTCTTAGCATGATAAAGAAGATTCAAAGAGAGTGAGATGCCAGCTCCTTTCATTCAGTCAGTAGCTTCAAACATTTCTGGTATATGAATAACATGATGTTTTTCAATGGCAAAAATCAATGAATATTGTAAATGCACAAACAGTAATTTCTCCGCATTGCAAGGTGCAAGTCTGAAATTTTTTGCTTTTTCCTGCTCCTCTTAGCATGATAAAGAAGATTCAAAGAGAGTGAGATGCCAGCTACTTTCATTCAGTCAGTAGCTTCAATCATTTCTGGATGTTTTTCAATGGTAAAAATCAATGAATATTGTAAATGCACAAACAGTAATTTCTCCACATTGCAAGGTGCAATTCTGAAATTTTTTGCTTTTTCCTGCTCCTCTTAGCATGATAAAGAAGATTCAAAGAGAGTGAGATGCCAGCTCCTTTCATTCAGTCAGTAGCTTCAATCATTTCTGGATGTTTTTCAATGGCAAAAATCAATGAATATTGTAAATGCACAAACTGTAATTTCTCCGCATTGCAAGGTGCAATTCTGAAATTTTTTGCTTTTTCCTGCTCCTCTTAGCATGATAAAGAAGATTCAAAGAGAGTGAGATGCCAGCTCCTTTCATTCAGTCAGTAGCTTCAATCATTTCTGGACGTTTTTCAATGGCAAAAACCAATGAATATTGTAAATGCACAAAACAGTAATTTCTCCGCATTGCAAGGTGCAATTCTGAAATTTTTTGCTTTTTCCTGCTCCTCTTAGCATGATAAAGAAGATTCAAAGAGAGTGAGATGCCAGCTCCTTTCATTCAGTCAGTACCTTCAATCATTTCTGGACGTTTTTCAATGGCAAAAATCAATGAATATTGTAAATGCACAAACAGTAATTTCTCCGCATTGCAAGGTGCAATTCTGAAATTTTTTGCTTTTTCCTGCTCCTCTTAGCATGATAAAGAAGATTCAAAGAGAGTGAGATGCCAGCTCCTTTCATTCAGTCAGTAGCTTCAATCATTTCTGGATGTTTTTCAATGGCAAAAATCAATGAATATTGTAAATGCACAAACAGTAATTTCTCCGCATTGCAAGGTGCAATTCTGAAATTTTTTGCTTTTTCCTGCTCCTCTTAGCATGATAAACAAGATTCAAAGAGAGTGTGATGTCAGCTCCTTTCATTCAGTCAGTAGCTTCAAACATTTCTGGTATATGAATAACATGATGTTTTTCAATGGCAAAAATCAATGAATATTGTAAATGCACAAACAGTAATTTCTCCGCATTGCAAGGTGCAATTCTGAAATTTTTTGCTTTTTCCTGCTCCTCTTAGCATGATAAAGAAGATTCAAAGAGAGTGAGATGCCAGCTCCTTTCATTCAGTCAGTAGCTTCAAACATTTCTGGTATATGAATAACATGATGTTTTTCAATGGCAAAAATCAATGAATATTGTAAATGCACAAACAGTAATTTCTCCGCATTGCAAGGTGCAAGTCTGAAATTTTTTGCTTTTTCCTGCTCCTCTTAGCATGATAAAGAAGATTCAAAGAGAGTGAGATGCCAGCTACTTTCATTCAGTCAGTAGCTTCAATCATTTCTGGACGTTTTTCAATGGTAAAAATCAATGAATATTGTAAATGCACAAACAGTAATTTCTCCACATTGCAAGGTGCAATTCTGAAATTTTTTGCTTTTTCCTGCTCCTCTTAGCATGATAAAGAAGATTCAAAGAGAGTGAGATGCCAGCTCCTTTCATTCAGTCAGTAGCTTCAAACATTTCTGGTATATGAATAACATGATGTTTTTCAATGGCAAAAATCAATGAATATTGTAAATGCACAAACAGTAATTTCTCCGCATTGCAAGGTGCAATTCTTGAATTTTTTGCTTTTTCCTGCTCCTCTTAGCATGATAAACAAGATTCAAAGAGAGTGTGATGTCAGCTCCTTTCATTCAGTCAGTAGCTTCAAACATTTCTGGTATATGAATAACATGATGTTTTTCAATGGCAAAAATCAATGAATATTGTAAATGCACAAACAGTAATTTCTCCGCATTGCAAGGTGCAATTCTGAAATTTTTTGCTTTTTCCTGCTCCTCTTAGCATGATAAAGAAGATTCAAAGAGAGTGAGATGCCAGCTCCTTTCATTCAGTCAGTAGCTTCAATCATTTCTGGATGTTTTTCAATGGCAAAAATCAATGAATATTGTAAATGCACAAACAGTAATTTCTCCGCATTGCAAGGTGCAATTCTGAAATTTTTTGCTTTTTCCTGCTCCTCTTAGCATGATAAAGAAGATTCAAAGAGAGTGAGATGCCAGCTCCTTTCATTCAGTCAGTAGCTTCAAACATTTCTGGTATATGAATAACATGATGTTTTTCAATGGCAAAAATCAATGAATATTGTAAATGCACAAACAGTAATTTCTCCGCATTGCAAGGTGCAAGTCTGAAATTTTTTGCTTTTTCCTGCTCCTCTTAGCATGATAAAGAAGATTCAAAGAGAGTGAGATGCCAGCTACTTTCATTCAGTCAGTAGCTTCAATCATTTCTGGACGTTTTTCAATGGTAAAAATCAATGAATATTGTAAATGCACAAACAGTAATTTCTCCGCATTGCAAGGTGCAATTCTGAAATTTTTTGCTTTTTCCTGCTCCTCTTAGCATGATAAAGAAGATTCAAAGAGAGTGAGATGTCAGCTCCTTTCATTCAGTCAGTAGCTTCAAACATTTCTGGTATATGAATAACATGATGTTTTTCAATGGCAAAAATCAATGAATATTGTAAATGCACAAACAGTAATTTCTCCGCATTGCAAGGTGCAATTCTGAAATTTTTTGCTTTTTCCTGCTCCTCTTAGCATGATAAAGAAGATTCAAAGAGAGTGAGATGCCAGCTCCTTTCGTTCAGTCAGTAGCTTCAATCATTTCTGGACGTTTTTCAATGGCAAAAATCATTGAATATTGTAAATGCACAAACAGTAATTTCTCCGCATTGCAAGGTGCAATTCTGAAATTTTTTGCTTTTTCCTGCTCCTCTTAGCATGATAAAGAAGATTCAAAGAGAGTGAGATGCCAGCTCCTTTCATTCAGTCAGTAGCTTCAAACATTTCTGGTATATGAATAACATGATGTTTTTCAATGGCAAAAATCAATGAATATTGTAAATGCACAAACAGTAATTTCTCCGCATTGCAAGGTGCAAGTCTGAAATTTTTTGCTTTTTCCTGCTCCTCTTAGCATGATAAAGAAGATTCAAAGAGAGTGAGATGCCAGCTACTTTCATTCAGTCAGTAGCTTCAATCATTTCTGGACGTTTTTCAATGGTAAAAATCAATGAATATTGTAAATGCACAAACAGTAATTTCTCCACATTGCAAGGTGCAATTCTGAAATTTTTTGCTTTTTCCTGCTCCTCTTAGCATGATAAAGAAGATTCAAAGAGAGTGAGATGCCAGCTCCTTTCATTCAGTCAGTAGCTTCAAACATTTCTGGTATATGAATAACATGATGTTTTTCAATGGCAAAAATCAATGAATATTGTAAATGCACAAACAGTAATTTCTCCGCATTGCAAGGTGCAATTCTGAAATTTTTTGCTTTTTCCTGCTCCTCTTAGCATGATAAAGAAGATTCAAAGAGAGTGAGATGCCAGCTCCTTTCATTCAGTCAGTAGCTTCAATCATTTCTGGATGTTTTTCAATGGCAAAAATCAATGAATATTGTAAATGCACAAACTGTAATTTCTCCGCATTGCAAGGTGCAATTCTGAAATTTTTTGCTTTTTCCTGCTCCTCTTAGCATGATAAAGAAGATTCAAAGAGAGTGAGATGCCAGCTCCTTTCATTCAGTCAGTAGCTTCAATCATTTCTGGACGTTTTTCAATGGCAAAAACCAATGAATATTGTAAATGCACAAACAGTAATTTCTCCGCATTGCAAGGTGCAATTCTGAAATTTTTTGCTTTTTCCTGCTCCTCTTAGCATGATAAAGAAGATTCAAAGAGAGTGAGATGCCAGCTCCTTTCATTCAGTCAGTACCTTCAATCATTTTTGGACGTTTTTCAATGGCAAAAATCAATGAATATTGTAAATGCACAAACAGTAATTTCTCCGCATTGCAAGGTGCAATTCTGAAATTTTTTGCTTTTTCCCGCTCCTCTTAGCATGATAAAGAAGATTCAAAGAGAGTGAGGTGCCAGCTCCTTTCATTCAGTCAGTAGCTTCAAACATTTCTGGTATATGAATAACATGTTTTTCAATGGCAAAAATCAATGAATATTGTAAATGCACAAACAGTAATTTCTCCGCATTGCAAGGTGCAATTCTGAAATTTTTTGCTTTTTCCTGCTCCTCTTAGCATGATAAAGAAGATTCAAAGAGAGTGAGATGCCAGCTCCTTTCATTCAGTCAGTAGCTTCAATCATTTCTGGACGTTTTTCAATGGCAAAAATCAATGAATATTGTAAATGCACAAACAGTAATTTCTCCGCATTGCAAGGTGCAATTCTGAAATTTTTTGCTTTTTCCTGCTCCTCTTAGCATGATAAAGAAGATTCAAAGAGAGTGAGATGTCAGCTCCTTTCATTCAGTCAGTAGCTTCAAACATTTCTGGTACATGAATAACATGATGTTTTTCAATGGCAAAAATCAATGAATATTGTAAATGCACAAACAGTAATTTCTCCGCATTGCAAGGTGCAATTCTGAAATTTTTTGCTTTTTCCTGCTCCTCTTAGCATGATAAAGAAGATTCAAAGAGAGTGAGATGTCAGCTCCTTTCATTCAGTCAGTAGCTTCAAACATTTCTGGTATATGAATAACATGATGTTTTTCAATGGCAAAAATCAATGAATATTGTAAATGCACAAACAGTAATTTCTCCGCATTGCAAGGTGCAATTCTGAAATTTTTTGCTTTTTCCTGCTCCTCTTAGCATGATAAAGAAGATTCAAAGAGAGTGAGATGTCAGCTCCTTTCATTCAGTCAGTAGCTTCAAACATTTCTGGTATATGAATAACATGATGTTTTTCAATGGCAAAAATCAATGAATATTGTAAATGCACAAACAGTAATTTCTCCGCATTGCAAGGTGCAATTCTGAAATTTTTTGCTTTTTCCTGCTCCTCTTAGCATGATAAAGAAGATTCAAAGAGAGTGAGATGCCAGCTCCTTTCATTCAGTCAGTAGCTTCAATCATTTCTGGATGTTTTTCAATGGCAAAAATCAATGAATATTGTAAATGCACAAACAGTAATTTCTCCGCATTGCAAGGTGCAATTCTGAAATTTTTTGCTTTTTCCTGCTCCTCTTAGCATGATAAAGAAGATTCAAAGAGAGTGAGATGCCAGCTCCTTTCGTTCAGTCAGTAGCTTCAATCATTTCTGGACGTTTTTCAATGGCAAAAATCATTGAATATTATAAATGCACAAACAGTAATTTCTCCGCATTGCAAGGTGCAATTCTGAAATTTTTTACTTTTTCCTGCTCCTCTTAGCATGATAAAGAAGATTCAAAGAGAGTGAGATGCCAGCTCCTTTCATTCAGTCAGTAGCTTCAATCATTTCTGGTATATGAATAACATGATGTTTTTCAATGGCAAAAATCAATGAATATTGTAAATGCACAAACAGTAATTTCTCCGCATTGCAAGGTGCAATTCTGAAATTTTTTGCTTTTTCCTGCTCCTCTTAGCATGATAAAGAAGATTCAAAGAGAGTGAGATGCCAGCTCCTTTCATTCAGTCAGTAGCTTCAAACATTTCTGGTATATGAATAACATGATGTTTTTCAATGGCAAAAATCAATGAATATTGTAAATGCACAAACAGTAATTTCTCCGCATTGCAAGGTGCAAGTCTGAAATTTTTTGCTTTTTCCTGCTCCTCTTAGCATGATAAAGAAGATTCAAAGAGAGTGAGATGCCAGCTACTTTCATTCAGTCAGTAGCTTCAATCATTTCTGGACGTTTTTCAATGGTAAAAATCAATGAATATTGTAAATGCACAAACAGTAATTTCTCCACATTGCAAGGTGCAATTCTGAAATTTTTTGCTTTTTCCTGCTCCTCTTAGCATGATAAAGAAGATTCAAAGAGAGTGAGATGCCAGCTCCTTTCATTCAGTCAGTAGCTTCAAACATTTCTGGTATATGAATAACATGATGTTTTTCAATGGCAAAAATCAATGAATATTGTAAATGCACAAACAGTAATTTCTCCGCATTGCAAGGTGCAATTCTGAAATTTTTTGCTTTTTCCTGCTCCTCTTAGCATGATAAAGAAGATTCAAAGAGAGTGAGATGCCAGCTCCTTTCATTCAGTCAGTAGCTTCAAACATTTCTGGTATATGAATAACATGATGTTTTTCAATGGCAAAAATCAATGAATATTGTAAATGCACAAACAGTAATTTCTCCGCATTGCAAGGTGCAAGTCTGAAATTTTTTGCTTTTTCCTGCTCCTCTTAGCATGATAAAGAAGATTCAAAGAGAGTGAGATGCCAGCTACTTTCATTCAGTCAGTAGCTTCAATCATTTCTGGACGTTTTTCAATGGTAAAAATCAATGAATATTGTAAATGCACAAACAGTAATTTCTCCACATTGCAAGGTGCAATTCTGAAATTTTTTGCTTTTTCCTGCTCCTCTTAGCATGATAAAGAAGATTCAAAGAGAGTGAGATGCCAGCTCCTTTCATTCAGTCAGTAGCTTCAATCATTTCTGGATGTTTTTCAATGGCAAAAATCAATGAATATTGTAAATGCACAAACTGTAATTTCTCCGCATTGCAAGGTGCAATTCTGAAATTTTTTGCTTTTTCCTGCTCCTCTTAGCATGATAAAGAAGATTCAAAGAGAGTGAGATGCCAGCTCCTTTCATTCAGTCAGTAGCTTCAATCATTTCTGGACGTTTTTCAATGGCAAAAACCAATGAATATTGTAAATGCACAAAACAGTAATTTCTCCGCATTGCAAGGTGCAATTCTGAAATTTTTTGCTTTTTCCTGCTCCTCTTAGCATGATAAAGAAGATTCAAAGAGAGTGAGATGCCAGCTCCTTTCATTCAGTCAGTAGCTTCAATCATTTCTGGATGTTTTTCAATGGCAAAAATCAATGAATATTGTAAATGCACAAACAGTAATTTCTCCGCATTGCAAGGTGCAATTCTGAAATTTTTTGCTTTTTCCTGCTCCTCTTAGCATGATAAACAAGATTCAAAGAGAGTGTGATGTCAGCTCCTTTCATTCAGTCAGTAGCTTCAAACATTTCTGGTATATGAATAACATGATGTTTTTCAATGGCAAAAATCAATGAATATTGTAAATGCACAAACAGTAATTTCTCCGCATTGCAAGGTGCAATTCTGAAATTTTTTGCTTTTTCCTGCTCCTCTTAGCATGATAAAGAAGATTCAAAGAGAGTGAGATGCCAGCTCCTTTCATTCAGTCAGTAGCTTCAAACATTTCTGGTATATGAATAACATGATGTTTTTCAATGGCAAAAATCAATGAATATTGTAAATGCACAAACAGTAATTTCTCCGCATTGCAAGGTGCAATTCTGAAATTTTTTGCTTTTTCCTGCTCCTCTTAGCATGATAAAGAAGATTCAAAGAGAGTGAGATGCCAGCTCCTTTCATTCAGTCAGTAGCTTCAAACATTTCTGGTATATGAATAACATGATGTTTTTCAATGGCAAAAATCAATGAATATTGTAAATGCACAAACAGTAATTTCTCCGCATTGCAAGGTGCAAGTCTGAAATTTTTTGCTTTTTCCTGCTCCTCTTAGCATGATAAAGAAGATTCAAAGAGAGTGAGATGCCAGCTACTTTCATTCAGTCAGTAGCTTCAATCATTTCTGGACGTTTTTCAATGGTAAAAATCAATGAATATTGTAAATGCACAAACAGTAATTTCTCCACATTGCAAGGTGCAATTCTGAAATTTTTTGCTTTTTCCTGCTCCTCTTAGCATGATAAAGAAGATTCAAAGAGAGTGAGATGCCAGCTCCTTTCATTCAGTCAGTAGCTTCAATCATTTCTGGATGTTTTTCAATGGCAAAAATCAATGAATATTGTAAATGCACAAACTGTAATTTCTCCGCATTGCAAGGTGCAATTCTGAAATTTTTTGCTTTTTCCTGCTCCTCTTAGCATGATAAAGAAGATTCAAAGAGAGTGAGATGCCAGCTCCTTTCATTCAGTCAGTAGCTTCAATCATTTCTGGACGTTTTTCAATGGCAAAAACCAATGAATATTGTAAATGCACAAAACAGTAATTTCTCCGCATTGCAAGGTGCAATTCTGAAATTTTTTGCTTTTTCCTGCTCCTCTTAGCATGATAAAGAAGATTCAAAGAGAGTGAGATGCCAGCTCCTTTCATTCAGTCAGTACCTTCAATCATTTCTGGACGTTTTTCAATGGCAAAAATCAATGAATATTGTAAATGCACAAACAGTAATTTCTCCGCATTGCAAGGTGCAATTCTGAAATTTTTTGCTTTTTCCTGCTCCTCTTAGCATGATAAAGAAGATTCAAAGAGAGTGAGATGCCAGCTCCTTTCATTCAGTCAGTAGCTTCAATCATTTCTGGATGTTTTTCAATGGCAAAAATCAATGAATATTGTAAATGCACAAACAGTAATTTCTCCGCATTGCAAGGTGCAATTCTGAAATTTTTTGCTTTTTCCTGCTCCTCTTAGCATGATAAACAAGATTCAAAGAGAGTGTGATGTCAGCTCCTTTCATTCAGTCAGTAGCTTCAAACATTTCTGGTATATGAATAACATGATGTTTTTCAATGGCAAAAATCAATGAATATTGTAAATGCACAAACAGTAATTTCTCCGCATTGCAAGGTGCAATTCTGAAATTTTTTGCTTTTTCCTGCTCCTCTTAGCATGATAAAGAAGATTCAAAGAGAGTGAGATGCCAGCTCCTTTCATTCAGTCAGTAGCTTCAATCATTTCTGGATGTTTTTCAATGGCAAAAATCAATGAATATTGTAAATGCACAAACAGTAATTTCTCCGCATTGCAAGGTGCAATTCTGAAATTTTTTGCTTTTTCCTGCTCCTCTTAGCATGATAAAGAAGATTCAAAGAGAGTGAGATGCCAGCTCCTTTCATTCAGTCAGTAGCTTCAAACATTTCTGGTATATGAATAACATGATGTTTTTCAATGGCAAAAATCAATGAATATTGTAAATGCACAAACAGTAATTTCTCCGCATTGCAAGGTGCAAGTCTGAAATTTTTTGCTTTTTCCTGCTCCTCTTAGCATGATAAAGAAGATTCAAAGAGAGTGAGATGCCAGCTACTTTCATTCAGTCAGTAGCTTCAATCATTTCTGGACGTTTTTCAATGGTAAAAATCAATGAATATTGTAAATGCACAAACAGTAATTTCTCCGCATTGCAAGGTGCAATTCTGAAATTTTTTGCTTTTTCCTGCTCCTCTTAGCATGATAAAGAAGATTCAAAGAGAGTGAGATGTCAGCTCCTTTCATTCAGTCAGTAGCTTCAAACATTTCTGGTATATGAATAACATGATGTTTTTCAATGGCAAAAATCAATGAATATTGTAAATGCACAAACAGTAATTTCTCCGCATTGCAAGGTGCAATTCTGAAATTTTTTGCTTTTTCCTGCTCCTCTTAGCATGATAAAGAAGATTCAAAGAGAGTGAGATGCCAGCTCCTTTCGTTCAGTCAGTAGCTTCAATCATTTCTGGACGTTTTTCAATGGCAAAAATCATTGAATATTGTAAATGCACAAACAGTAATTTCTCCGCATTGCAAGGTGCAATTCTGAAATTTTTTGCTTTTTCCTGCTCCTCTTAGCATGATAAAGAAGATTCAAAGAGAGTGAGATGCCAGCTCCTTTCATTCAGTCAGTAGCTTCAAACATTTCTGGTATATGAATAACATGATGTTTTTCAATGGCAAAAATCAATGAATATTGTAAATGCACAAACAGTAATTTCTCCGCATTGCAAGGTGCAAGTCTGAAATTTTTTGCTTTTTCCTGCTCCTCTTAGCATGATAAAGAAGATTCAAAGAGAGTGAGATGCCAGCTACTTTCATTCAGTCAGTAGCTTCAATCATTTCTGGACGTTTTTCAATGGTAAAAATCAATGAATATTGTAAATGCACAAACAGTAATTTCTCCACATTGCAAGGTGCAATTCTGAAATTTTTTGCTTTTTCCTGCTCCTCTTAGCATGATAAAGAAGATTCAAAGAGAGTGAGATGCCAACTCCTTTCATTCAGTCAGTAGCTTCAAACATTTCTGGTATATGAATAACATGATGTTTTTCAATGGCAAAAATCAATGAATATTGTAAATGCACAAACAGTAATTTCTCCACATTGCAAGGTGCAATTCTGAAATTTTTTGCTTTTTCCTGCTCCTCTTAGCATGATAAAGAAGATTCAAAGAGAGTGAGATGCCAGCTCCTTTCATTCAGTCAGTAGCTTCAATCATTTCTGGATGTTTTTCAATGGCAAAAATCAATGAATATTGTAAATGCACAAACTGTAATTTCTCCGCATTGCAAGGTGCAATTCTGAAATTTTTTGCTTTTTCCTGCTCCTCTTAGCATGATAAAGAAGATTCAAAGAGAGTGAGATGCCAGCTCCTTTCATTCAGTCAGTAGCTTCAATCATTTCTGGACGTTTTTCAATGGCAAAAACCAATGAATATTGTAAATGCACAAACAGTAATTTCTCCGCATTGCAAGGTGCAATTCTGAAATTTTTTGCTTTTTCCTGCTCCTCTTAGCATGATAAAGAAGATTCAAAGAGAGTGAGATGCCAGCTCCTTTCATTCAGTCAGTACCTTCAATCATTTTTGGACGTTTTTCAATGGCAAAAATCAATGAATATTGTAAATGCACAAACAGTAATTTCTCCGCATTGCAAGGTGCAATTCTGAAATTTTTTGCTTTTTCCCGCTCCTCTTAGCATGATAAAGAAGATTCAAAGAGAGTGAGGTGCCAGCTCCTTTCATTCAGTCAGTAGCTTCAAACATTTCTGGTATATGAATAACATGTTTTTCAATGGCAAAAATCAATGAATATTGTAAATGCACAAACAGTAATTTCTCCGCATTGCAAGGTGCAATTCTGAAATTTTTTGCTTTTTCCTGCTCCTCTTAGCATGATAAAGAAGATTCAAAGAGAGTGAGATGCCAGCTCCTTTCATTCAGTCAGTAGCTTCAATCATTTCTGGACGTTTTTCAATGGCAAAAATCAATGAATATTGTAAATGCACAAACAGTAATTTCTCCGCATTGCAAGGTGCAATTCTGAAATTTTTTGCTTTTTCCTGCTCCTCTTAGCATGATAAAGAAGATTCAAAGAGAGTGAGATGTCAGCTCCTTTCATTCAGTCAGTAGCTTCAAACATTTCTGGTACATGAATAACATGATGTTTTTCAATGGCAAAAATCAATGAATATTGTAAATGCACAAACAGTAATTTCTCCGCATTGCAAGGTGCAATTCTGAAATTTTTTGCTTTTTCCTGCTCCTCTTAGCATGATAAAGAAGATTCAAAGAGAGTGAGATGTCAGCTCCTTTCATTCAGTCAGTAGCTTCAAACATTTCTGGTATATGAATAACATGATGTTTTTCAATGGCAAAAATCAATGAATATTGTAAATGCACAAACAGTAATTTCTCCGCATTGCAAGGTGCAATTCTGAAATTTTTTGCTTTTTCCTGCTCCTCTTAGCATGATAAAGAAGATTAAAAGAGAGTGAGATGTCAGCTCCTTTCATTCAGTCAGTAGCTTCAAACATTTCTGGTATATGAATAACATGATGTTTTTCAATGGCAAAAATCAATGAATATTGTAAATGCACAAACAGTAATTTCTCCACATTGCAAGGTGCAATTCTGAAATTTTTTGCTTTTTCCTGCTCCTCTTAGCATGATAAAGAAGATTCAAAGAGAGTGAGATGCCAGCTCCTTTCATTCAGTCAGTAGCTTCAATCATTTCTGGATGTTTTTCAATGGCAAAAATCAATGAATATTGTAAATGCACAAACAGTAATTTCTCCGCATTGCAAGGTGCAATTCTGAAATTTTTTGCTTTTTCCTGCTCCTCTTAGCATGATAAAGAAGATTCAAAGAGAGTGAGATGCCAGCTCCTTTCGTTCAGTGAGTAGCTTCAATCATTTCTGGACGTTTTTCAATGGCAAAAATCATTGAATATTATAAATGCACAAACAGTAATTTCTCCGCATTGCAAGGTGCAATTCTGAAATTTTTTACTTTTTCCTGCTCCTCTTAGCATGATAAAGAAGATTCAAAGAGAGTGAGATGCCAGCTCCTTTCATTCAGTCAGTAGCTTCAATCATTTCTGGTATATGAATAACATGATGTTTTTCAATGGCAAAAATCAATGAATATTGTAAATGCACAAACAGTAATTTCTCCGCATTGCAAGGTGCAATTCTGAAATTTTTTGCTTTTTCCTGCTCCTCTTAGCATGATAAAGAAGATTCAAATAGAGTGAGATGCCAGCTCCTTTCATTCAGTCAGTAGCTTCAAACATTTCTGGTATATGAATAACATGATGTTTTTCAATGGCAAAAATCAATGAATATTGTAAATGCACAAACAGTAATTTCTCCGCATTGCAAGGTGCAAGTCTGAAATTTTTTGCTTTTTCCTGCTCCTCTTAGCATGATAAAGAAGATTCAAAGAGAGTGAGATGCCAGCTACTTTCATTCAGTCAGTAGCTTCAATCATTTCTGGACGTTTTTCAATGGTAAAAATCAATGAATATTGTAAATGCACAAACAGTAATTTCTCCACATTGCAAGGTGCAATTCTGAAATTTTTTGCTTTTTCCTGCTCCTCTTAGCATGATAAAGAAGATTCAAAGAGAGTGAGATGCCAGCTCCTTTCATTCAGTCAGTAGCTTCAAACATTTCTGGTATATGAATAACATGATGTTTTTCAATGGCAAAAATCAATGAATATTGTAAATGCACAAACAGTAATTTCTCCGCATTGCAAGGTGCAATTCTGAAATTTTTTGCTTTTTCCTGCTCCTCTTAGCATGATAAAGAAGATTCAAAGAGAGTGAGATGCCAGCTCCTTTCATTCAGTCAGTAGCTTCAAACATTTCTGGTATATGAATAACATGATGTTTTTCAATGGCAAAAATCAATGAATATTGTAAATGCACAAACAGTAATTTCTCCGCATTGCAAGGTGCAAGTCTGAAATTTTTTGCTTTTTCCTGCTCCTCTTAGCATGATAAAGAAGATTCAAAGAGAGTGAGATGCCAGCTACTTTCATTCAGTCAGTAGCTTCAATCATTTCTGGACGTTTTTCAATGGTAAAAATCAATGAATATTGTAAATGCACAAACAGTAATTTCTCCACATTGCAAGGTGCAATTCTGAAATTTTTTGCTTTTTCCTGCTCCTCTTAGCATGATAAAGAAGATTCAAAGAGAGTGAGATGCCAGCTCCTTTCATTCAGTCAGTAGCTTCAATCATTTCTGGATGTTTTTCAATGGCAAAAATCAATGAATATTGTAAATGCACAAACTGTAATTTCTCCGCATTGCAAGGTGCAATTCTGAAATTTTTTGCTTTTTCCTGCTCCTCTTAGCATGATAAAGAAGATTCAAAGAGAGTGAGATGCCAGCTCCTTTCATTCAGTCAGTAGCTTCAATCATTTCTGGACGTTTTTCAATGGCAAAAACCAATGAATATTGTAAATGCACAAAACAGTAATTTCTCCGCATTGCAAGGTGCAATTCTGAAATTTTTTGCTTTTTCCTGCTCCTCTTAGCATGATAAAGAAGATTCAAAGAGAGTGAGATGCCAGCTCCTTTCATTCAGTCAGTAGCTTCAATCATTTCTGGATGTTTTTCAATGGCAAAAATCAATGAATATTGTAAATGCACAAACAGTAATTTCTCCGCATTGCAAGGTGCAATTCTGAAATTTTTTGCTTTTTCCTGCTCCTCTTAGCATGATAAACAAGATTCAAAGAGAGTGTGATGTCAGCTCCTTTCATTCAGTCAGTAGCTTCAAACATTTCTGGTATATGAATAACATGATGTTTTTCAATGGCAAAAATCAATGAATATTGTAAATGCACAAACAGTAATTTCTCCGCATTGCAAGGTGCAATTCTGAAATTTTTTGCTTTTTCCTGCTCCTCTTAGCATGATAAAGAAGATTCAAAGAGAGTGAGATGCCAGCTCCTTTCATTCAGTCAGTAGCTTCAATCATTTCTGGATGTTTTTCAATGGCAAAAATCAATGAATATTGTAAATGCACAAACAGTAATTTCTCCGCATTGCAAGGTGCAATTCTGAAATTTTTTGCTTTTTCCTGCTCCTCTTAGCATGATAAAGAAGATTCAAAGAGAGTGAGATGCCAGCTCCTTTCATTCAGTCAGTAGCTTCAAACATTTCTGGTATATGAATAACATGATGTTTTTCAATGGCAAAAATCAATGAATATTGTAAATGCACAAACAGTAATTTCTCCGCATTGCAAGGTGCAAGTCTGAAATTTTTTGCTTTTTCCTGCTCCTCTTAGCATGATAAAGAAGATTCAAAGAGAGTGAGATGCCAGCTACTTTCATTCAGTCAGTAGCTTCAATCATTTCTGGACGTTTTTCAATGGTAAAAATCAATGAATATTGTAAATGCACAAACAGTAATTTCTCCGCATTGCAAGGTGCAATTCTGAAATTTTTTGCTTTTTCCTGCTCCTCTTAGCATGATAAAGAAGATTCAAAGAGAGTGAGATGTCAGCTCCTTTCATTCAGTCAGTAGCTTCAAACATTTCTGGTATATGAATAACATGATGTTTTTCAATGGCAAAAATCAATGAATATTGTAAATGCACAAACAGTAATTTCTCCGCATTGCAAGGTGCAATTCTGAAATTTTTTGCTTTTTCCTGCTCCTCTTAGCATGATAAAGAAGATTCAAAGAGAGTGAGATGCCAGCTCCTTTCGTTCAGTCAGTAGCTTCAATCATTTCTGGACGTTTTTCAATGGCAAAAATCATTGAATATTATAAATGCACAAACAGTAATTTCTCCACATTGCAAGGTGCAATTCTGAAATTTTTTGCTTTTTCCCGCTCCTCTTAGCATGATAAAGAAGATTCAAAGAGAGTGAGGTGCCAGCTCCTTTCATTCAGTCAGTAGCTTCAAACATTTCTGGTATATGAATAACATGTTTTTCAATGGCAAAAATCAATGAATATTGTAAATGCACAAACAGTAATTTCCCCGCATTGCAAGGTGCAATTCTGAAATTTTTTGCTTTTTCCTGCTCCTCTTAGCATGATAAAGAAGATTCAAAGAGAGTGAGATGCCAGCTCCTTTCATTCAGTCAGTAGCTTCAATCATTTCTGGACGTTTTTCAATGGCAAAAATCAATGAATATTGTAAATGCACAAACAGTAATTTCTCCGCATTGCAAGGTGCAATTCTGAAATTTTTTGCTTTTTCCTGCTCCTCTTAGCATGATAAAGAAGATTCAAAGAGAGTGAGATGTCAGCTCCTTTCATTCAGTCAGTAGCTTCAAACATTTCTGGTATATGAATAACATGATGTTTTTCAATGGCAAAAATCAATGAATATTGTAAATGCACAAACAGTAATTTCTCCGCATTGCAAGGTGCAATTCTGAAATTTTTTGCTTTTTCCTGCTCCTCTTAGCATGATAAAGAAGATTCAAAGAGAGTGAGATGCCAGCTCCTTTCATTCAGTCAGTAGCTTCAATCATTTCTGGATGTTTTTCAATGGCAAAAATCAATGAATATTGTAAATGCACAAACAGTAATTTCTCCGCATTGCAAGGTGCAATTCTGAAATTTTTTGCTTTTTCCTGCTCCTCTTAGCATGATAAAGAAGATTCAAAGAGAGTGAGATGCCAGCTCCTTTCGTTCAGTCAGTAGCTTCAATCATTTCTGGACGTTTTTCAATGGCAAAAATCATTGAATATTATAAATGCACAAACAGTAATTTCTCCGCATTGCAAGGTGCAATTCTGAAATTTTTTACTTTTTCCTGCTCCTCTTAGCATGATAAAGAAGATTCAAAGAGAGTGAGATGCCAGCTCCTTTCATTCAGTCAGTAGCTTCAAACATTTCTGGTATATGAATAACATGATGTTTTTCAATGGCAAAAATCAATGAATATTGTAAATGCACAAACAGTAATTTCTCCGCATTGCAAGGTGCAATTCTGAAATTTTTTGCTTTTTCCTGCTCCTCTTAGCATGATAAAGAAGATTCAAAGAGAGTGAGATGCCAGCTCCTTTCATTCAGTCAGTAGCTTCAAACATTTCTGGTATATGAATAACATGATGTTTTTCAATGGCAAAAATCAATGAATATTGTAAATGCACAAACAGTAATTTCTCCGCATTGCAAGGTGCAAGTCTGAAATTTTTTGCTTTTTCCTGCTCCTCTTAGCATGATAAAGAAGATTCAAAGAGAGTGAGATGCCAGCTACTTTCATTCAGTCAGTAGCTTCAATCATTTCTGGACGTTTTTCAATGGTAAAAATCAATGAATATTGTAAATGCACAAACAGCAATTTCTCCACATTGCAAGGTGCAATTCTGAAATTTTTTGCTTTTTCCTGCTCCTCTTAGCATGATAAAGAAGATTCAAAGAGAGTGAGATGCCAGCTCCTTTCATTCAGTCAGTAGCTTCAATCATTTCTGGATGTTTTTCAATGGCAAAAATCAATGAATATTGTAAATGCACAAACTGTAATTTCTCCGCATTGCAAGGTGCAATTCTGAAATTTTTTGCTTTTTCCTGCTCCTCTTAGCATGATAAAGAAGATTCAAAGAGAGTGAGATGCCAGCTCCTTTCATTCAGTCAGTAGCTTCAATCATTTCTGGACGTTTTTCAATGGCAAAAACCAATGAATATTGTAAATGCACAAAACAGTAATTTCTCCGCATTGCAAGGTGCAATTCTGAAATTTTTTGCTTTTTCCTGCTCCTCTTAGCATGATAAAGAAGATTCAAAGAGAGTGAGATGCCAGCTCCTTTCATTCAGTCAGTAGCTTCAATCATTTCTGGATGTTTTTCAATGGCAAAAATCAATGAATATTGTAAATGCACAAACAGTAATTTCTCCGCATTGCAAGGTGCAATTCTGAAATTTTTTGCTTTTTCCTGCTCCTCTTAGCATGATAAACAAGATTCAAAGAGAGTGTGATGTCAGCTCCTTTCATTCAGTCAGTAGCTTCAAACATTTCTGGTATATGAATAACATGATGTTTTTCAATGGCAAAAATCAATGAATATTGTAAATGCACAAACAGTAATTTCTCCGCATTGCAAGGTGCAATTCTGAAATTTTTTGCTTTTTCCTGCTCCTCTTAGCATGATAAAGAAGATTCAAAGAGAGTGAGATGCCAGCTCCTTTCATTCAGTCAGTAGCTTCAATCATTTCTGGATGTTTTTCAATGGCAAAAATCAATGAATATTGTAAATGCACAAACAGTAATTTCTCCGCATTGCAAGGTGCAATTCTGAAATTTTTTGCTTTTTCCTGCTCCTCTTAGCATGATAAAGAAGATTCAAAGAGAGTGAGATGCCAGCTCCTTTCATTCAGTCAGTAGCTTCAAACATTTCTGGTATATGAATAACATGATGTTTTTCAATGGCAAAAATCAATGAATATTGTAAATGCACAAACAGTAATTTCTCCGCATTGCAAGGTGCAAGTCTGAAATTTTTTGCTTTTTCCTGCTCCTCTTAGCATGATAAAGAAGATTCAAAGAGAGTGAGATGCCAGCTACTTTCATTCAGTCAGTAGCTTCAATCATTTCTGGACGTTTTTCAATGGTAAAAATCAATGAATATTGTAAATGCACAAACAGTAATTTCTCCGCATTGCAAGGTGCAATTCTGAAATTTTTTGCTTTTTCCTGCTCCTCTTAGCATGATAAAGAAGATTCAAAGAGAGTGAGATGTCAGCTCCTTTCATTCAGTCAGTAGCTTCAAACATTTCTGGTATATGAATAACATGATGTTTTTCAATGGCAAAAATCAATGAATATTGTAAATGCACAAACAGTAATTTCTCCGCATTGCAAGGTGCAATTCTGAAATTTTTTGCTTTTTCCTGCTCCTCTTAGCATGATAAAGAAGATTCAAAGAGAGTGAGATGCCAGCTCCTTTCGTTCAGTCAGTAGCTTCAATCATTTCTGGACGTTTTTCAATGGCAAAAATCATTGAATATTATAAATGCACAAACAGTAATTTCTCCACATTGCAAGGTGCAATTCTGAAATTTTTTGCTTTTTCCCGCTCCTCTTAGCATGATAAAGAAGATTCAAAGAGAGTGAGGTGCCAGCTCCTTTCATTCAGTCAGTAGCTTCAAACATTTCTGGTATATGAATAACATGTTTTTCAATGGCAAAAATCAATGAATATTGTAAATGCACAAACAGTAATTTCTCCGCATTGCAAGGTGCAATTCTGAAATTTTTTGCTTTTTCCTGCTCCTCTTAGCATGATAAAGAAGATTCAAAGAGAGTGAGATGCCAGCTCCTTTCATTCAGTCAGTAGCTTCAATCATTTCTGGACGTTTTTCAATGGCAAAAATCAATGAATATTGTAAATGCACAAACAGTAATTTCTCCGCATTGCAAGGTGCAATTCTGAAATTTTTTGCTTTTTCCTGCTCCTCTTAGCATGATAAAGAAGATTCAAAGAGAGTGAGATGTCAGCTCCTTTCATTCAGTCAGTAGCTTCAAACATTTCTGGTATATGAATAACATGATGTTTTTCAATGGCAAAAATCAATGAATATTGTAAATGCACAAACAGTAATTTCTCCGCATTGCAAGGTGCAATTCTGAAATTTTTTGCTTTTTCCTGCTCCTCTTAGCATGATAAAGAAGATTCAAAGAGAGTGAGATGCCAGCTCCTTTCATTCAGTCAGTAGCTTCAATCATTTCTGGATGTTTTTCAATGGCAAAAATCAATGAATATTGTAAATGCACAAACAGTAATTTCTCCGCATTGCAAGGTGCAATTCTGAAATTTTTTGCTTTTTCCTGCTCCTCTTAGCATGATAAAGAAGATTCAAAGAGAGTGAGATGCCAGCTCCTTTCGTTCAGTCAGTAGCTTCAATCATTTCTGGACGTTTTTCAATGGCAAAAATCATTGAATATTATAAATGCACAAACAGTAATTTCTCCGCATTGCAAGGTGCAATTCTGAAATTTTTTACTTTTTCCTGCTCCTCTTAGCATGATAAAGAAGATTCAAAGAGAGTGAGATGCCAGCTCCTTTCATTCAGTCAGTAGCTTCAAACATTTCTGGTATATGAATAACATGA
Organism: Phyllobates terribilis; assembly: GCF_046119375.1. Classification (NCBI taxonomy): domain Eukaryota; kingdom Metazoa; phylum Chordata; class Amphibia; order Anura; family Dendrobatidae; genus Phyllobates; species Phyllobates terribilis. Next base: position 106,548 of record NW_027364376.1, read on the forward strand.
TGTTTTTCAATGGCAAAAATCAATGAATATTGTAAATGCACAAACAGTAATTTCTCCGCATTGCAAGGTGCAAGTCTGAAATTTTTTGCTTTTTCCTGCTCCTCTTAGCATGATAAAGAAGATTCAAAGAGAGTGAGATGCCAGCTACTTTCATTCAGTCAGTAGCTTCAATCATTTCTGGACGTTTTTCAATGGTAAAAATCAATGAATATTGTAAATGCACAAACAGTAATTTCTCCACATTGCAAGGTGCAATTCTGAAATTGTTTGCTTTTTCCTGCTCCTCTTAGCATGATAAAGAAGATTCAAAGAGAGTGAGATGCCAGCTCCTTTCATTCAGTCAGTAGCTTCAAACATTTCTGGTATATGAATAACATGATGTTTTTCAATGGCAAAAATCAATGAATATTGTAAATGCACAAACAGTAATTTCTCCGCATTGCAAGGTGCAATTCTGAAATTTTTTGCTTTTTCCTGCTCCTCTTAGCATGATAAAGAAGATTCAAAGAGAGTGAGATGCCAGCTCCTTTCATTCAGTCAGTAGCTTCAATCATTTCTGGATGTTTTTCAATGGCAAAAATCAATGAATATTGTAAATGCACAAACTGTAATTTCTCCGCATTGCAAGGTGCAATTCTGAAATTTTTTGCTTTTTCCTGCTCCTCTTAGCATGATAAAGAAGATTCAAAGAGAGTGAGATGCCAGCTCCTTTCATTCAGTCAGTAGCTTCAATCATTTCTGGACGTTTTTCAATGGCAAAAACCAATGAATATTGTAAATGCACAAACAGTAATTTCTCCGCATTGCAAGGTGCAATTCTGAAATTTTTTGCTTTTTCCTGCTCCTCTTAGCATGATAAAGAAGATTCAAAGAGAGTGAGATGCCAGCTCCTTTCATTCAGTCAGTACCTTCAATCATTTCTGGACGTTTTTCAATGGCAAAAATCAATGAATATTGTAAATGCACAAACAGTAATTTCTCCGCATTGCAAGGTGCAATTCTGAAATTTTTTGCTTTTTCCTGCTCCTCTTAGCATGATAAAGAAGATTCAAAGAGAGTGAGATGCCAGCTCCTTTCATTCAGTCAGTAGCTTCAAACATTTCTGGTATATGAATAACATGATGTTTTTCAATGGCAAAAATCAATGAATATTGTAAATGCACAAACAGTAATTTCTCCGCATTGCAAGGTGCAATTCTGAAATTTTTTGCTTTTTCCTGCTCCTCTTAGCATGATAAAGAAGATTCAAAGAGAGTGAGATGCCAGCTCTTTTCATTCAGTCAGTAGCTTCAATCATTTCTGGATGTTTTTCAATGGCAAAAATCAATGAATATTGTAAATGCACAAACAGTAATTTCTCCGCATTGCAAGGTGCAATTCTGAAATTTTTTGCTTTTTCCTGCTCCTCTTAGCATGATAAAGAAGATTCAAAGAGAGTGTGATGTCAGCTCCTTTCATTCAGTCAGTAGCTTCAAACATTTCTGGTATATGAATAACATGATGTTTTTCAATGGCAAAAATCAATGAATATTGTAAATGCACAAACAGTAATTTCTCCGCATTGCAAGGTGCAATTCTGAAATTTTTTGCTTTTTCCTGCTCCTCTTAGCATGATAAAGAAGATTCAAAGAGAGTGAGATGCCAGCTCCTTTCATTCAGTCAGTAGCTTCAATCATTTCTGGATGTTTTTCAATGGCAAAATCAATGAATATTGTAAATGTACAAACAGTAATTTCTCCGCATTGCAAGGTGCAATTCTGAAATTTTTTGCTTTTTCCTGCTCCTCTTAGCATGATAAAGAAGATTCAAAGAGAGTGAGATGCCAGCTCCTTTCATTCAGTCAGTAGCTTCAAACATTTCTGGTATATGAATAACATGATGTTTTTCAATGGCAAAAATCAATGAATATTGTAAATGCACAAACAGTAATTTCTCCGCATTGCAAGGTGCAAGTCTGAAATTTTTTGCTTTTTCCTGCTCCTCTTAGCATGATAAAGAAGATTCAAAGAGAGTGAGATGCCAGCTACTTTCATTCAGTCAGTAGCTTCAATCATTTCTGGATGTTTTTCAATGGCAAAAATCAATGAATATTGTAAATGCACAAACAGTAATTTCTCCGCATTGCAAGGTGCAATTCTGAAATTTTTTGCTTTTTCCTGCTCCTCTTAGCATGATAAAGAAGATTCAAAGAGAGTGAGATGCCAGCTCCTTTCGTTCAGTCAGTAGCTTCAATCATTTCTGGACGTTTTTCAATGGCAAAAATCATTGAATATTATAAATGCACAAACAGTAATTTCTCCGCATTGCAAGGTGCAATTCTGAAATTTTTTGCTTTTTCCTGCTCCTCTTAGCATGATAAAGAAGATTCAAAGAGAGTGAGATGCCAGCTCCTTTCATTCAGTCAGTAGCTTCAATCATTTCTGGACGTTTTTCAATGGAAAAAACCAATGAATATTGTAAATGCACAAACAGTAATTTCTCCGCATTGCAAGGTGCAATTCTGAAATTTTTTGCTTTTTCCTGCTCCTCTTAGCATGATAAAGAAGATTCAAAGAGAGTGAGATGCCAGCTCCTTTCATTCAGTCAGTACCTTCAATCATTTCTGGACGTTTTTCAATGGCAAAAATCAATGAATATTGTAAATGCACAAACAGTAATTTCTCCGCATTGCAAGGTGCAATTCTGAAATTTTTTGCTTTTTCCTGCTCCTCTTAGCATGATAAAGAAGATTCAAAGAGAGTGAGATGCCAGCTCCTTTCATTCAGTCAGTAGCTTCAAACATTTCTGGTATATGAATAACATGATGTTTTTCAATGGCAAAAATCAATGAATATTGTAAATGCACAAACAGTAATTTCTCCGCATTGCAAGGTGCAATTCTGAAATTTTTTGCTTTTTCCTGCTCCTCTTAGCATGATAAAGAAGATTCAAAGAGAGTGAGATGCCAGCTCTTTTCATTCAGTCAGTAGCTTCAATCATTTCTGGATGTTTTTCAATGGCAAAAATCAATGAATATTGTAAATGCACAAACAGTAATTTCTCCGCATTGCAAGGTGCAATTCTGAAATTTTTTGCTTTTTCCTGCTCCTCTTAGCATGATAAAGAAGATTCAAAGAGAGTGTGATGTCAGCTCCTTTCATTCAGTCAGTAGCTTCAAACATTTCTGGTATATGAATAACATGATGTTTTTCAATGGCAAAAATCAATGAATATTGTAAATGCACAAACAGTAATTTCTCCGCATTGCAAGGTGCAATTCTGAAATTTTTTGCTTTTTCCTGCTCCTCTTAGCATGATAAAGAAGATTCAAAGAGAGTGAGATGCCAGCTCCTTTCATTCAGTCAGTAGCTTCAATCATTTCTGGATGTTTTTCAATGGCAAAAATCAATGAATATTGTAAATGTACAAACAGTAATTTCTCCGCATTGCAAGGTGCAATTCTGAAATTTTTTGCTTTTTCCTGCTCCTCTTAGCATGATAAAGAAGATTCAAAGAGAGTGAGATGCCAGCTCCTTTCATTCAGTCAGTAGCTTCAAACATTTCTGGTATATGAATAACATGATGTTTTTCAATGGCAAAAATCAATGAATATTGTAAATGCACAAACAGTAATTTCTCCGCATTGCAAGGTGCAAGTCTGAAATTTTTTGCTTTTTCCTGCTCCTCTTAGCATGATAAAGAAGATTCAAAGAGAGTGAGATGCCAGCTACTTTCATTCAGTCAGTAGCTTCAATCATTTCTGGACGTTTTTCAATGGTAAAAATCAATGAATATTGTAAATGCACAAACAGTAATTTCTCCACATTGCAAGGTGCAATTCTGAAATTTTTTGCTTTTTCCTGCTCCTCTTAGCATGATAAAGAAGATTCAAAGAGAGTGAGATGCCAGCTCCTTTCATTCAGTCAGTAGCTTCAAACATTTCTGGTATATGAATAACATGATGTTTTTCAATGGCAAAAATCAATGAATATTGTAAATGTACAAACAGTAATTTCTCCGCATTGCAAGGTGCAATTCTGAAATTTTTTGCTTTTTCCTGCTCCTCTTAGCATGATAAAGAAGATTCAAAGAGAGTGAGATGCCAGCTCCTTTCATTCAGTCAGTAGCTTCAAACATTTCTGGTATATGAATAACATGATGTTTTTCAATGGCAAAAATCAATGAATATTGTAAATGCACAAACAGTAATTTCTCCGCATTGCAAGGTGCAAGTCTGAAATTTTTTGCTTTTTCCTGCTCCTCTTAGCATGATAAAGAAGATTCAAAGAGAGTGAGATGCCAGCTACTTTCATTCAGTCAGTAGCTTCAATCATTTCTGGACGTTTTTCAATGGTAAAAATCAATGAATATTGTAAATGCACAAACAGTAATTTCTCCACATTGCAAGGTGCAATTCTGAAATTTTTTGCTTTTTCCTGCTCCTCTTAGCATGATAAAGAAGATTCAAAGAGAGTGAGATGCCAGCTCCTTTCATTCAGTCAGTAGCTTCAATCATTTCTGGATGTTTTTCAATGGCAAAAATCAATGAATATTGTAAATGCACAAACAGTAATTTCTCCGCATTGCAACGTGCAATTCTGAAATTTTTTGCTTTTTCCTGCTCCTCTTAGCATGATAAACAAGATTCAAAGAGAGTGTGATGTCAGCTCCTTTCATTCAGTCAGTAGCTTCAAACATTTCTGGTATATGAATAACATGATGTTTTTCAATGGCAAAAATCAATGAATATTGTAAATGCACAAACAGTAATTTCTCCGCATTGCAAGGTGCAATTCTGAAATTTTTTGCTTTTTCCTGCTCCTCTTAGCATGATAAAGAAGATTCAAAGAGAGTGAGATGCCAGCTCCTTTCATTCAGTCAGTAGCTTCAATCATTTCTGGATGTTTTTCAATGGCAAAAATCAATGAATATTGTAAATGCACAAACAGTAATTTCTCCGCATTGCAAGGTGCAATTCTGAAATTTTTTGCTTTTTCCTGCTCCTCTTAGCATGATAAAGAAGATTCAAAGAGAGTGAGATGCCAGCTCCTTTCATTCAGTCAGTAGCTTCAAACATTTCTGGTATATGAATAACATGATGTTTTTCAATGGCAAAAATCAATGAATATTGTAAATGCACAAACAGTAATTTCTCCGCATTGCAAGGTGCAAGTCTGAAATTTTTTGCTTTTTCCTGCTCCTCTTAGCATGATAAAGAAGATTCAAAGAGAGTGAGATGCCAGCTACTTTCATTCAGTCAGTAGCTTCAATCATTTCTGGACGTTTTTCAATGGTAAAAATCAATGAATATTGTAAATGCACAAACAGTAATTTCTCCGCATTGCAAGGTGCAATTCTGAAATTTTTTGCTTTTTCCTGCTCCTCTTAGCATGATAAAGAAGATTCAAAGAGAGTGAGATGCCAGCTACTTTCATTCAGTCAGTAGCTTCAATCATTTCTGGACGTTTTTCAATGGTAAAAATCAATGAATATTGTAAATGCACAAACAGTAATTTCTCCGCATTGCAAGGTGCAATTCTGAAATTTTTTGCTTTTTCCTGCTCCTCTTAGCATGATAAAGAAGATTCAAAGAGAGTGAGATGCCAGCTACATTCATTCAGTCAGTAGCTTCAATCATTTCTGGACGTTTTTCAATGGTAAAAATCAATGAATATTGTAAATGCACAAACAGTAATTTCTCCACATTGCAAGGTGCAATTCTGAAATTTTTTGCTTTTTCCTGCTCCTCTTAGCATGATAAAGAAGATTCAAAGAGAGTGAGATGCCAGCTCCTTTCATTCAGTCAGTAGCTTCAAACATTTCTGGTATATGAATAACATGATGTTTTTCAATGGCAAAAATCAATGAATATTGTAAATGCACAAACAGTAATTTCTCCGCATTGCAAGGTGCAATTCTGAAATTTTTTGCTTTTTCCTGCTCCTCTTAGCATGATAAAGAAGATTCAAAGAGAGTGAGATGCCAGCTCCTTTCGTTCAGTCAGTAGCTTCAATCATTTCTGGACGTTTTTCAATGGCAAAAATCATTGAATATTGTAAATGCACAAACAGTAATTTCTCCGCATTGCAAGGTGCAATTCTGAAATTTTTTGCTTTTTCCTGCTCCTCTTAGCATGATAAAGAAGATTCAAAGAGAGTGAGATGCCAGCTCCTTTCATTCAGTCAGTAGCTTCAAACATTTCTGGTATATGAATAACATGATGTTTTTCAATGGCAAAAATCAATGAATATTGTAAATGCACAAACAGTAATTTCTCCGCATTGCAAGGTGCAAGTCTGAAATTTTTTGCTTTTTCCTGCTCCTCTTAGCATGATAAAGAAGATTCAAAGAGAGTGAGATGCCAGCTACATTCATTCAGTCAGTAGCTTCAATCATTTCTGGACGTTTTTCAATGGTAAAAATCAATGAATATTGTAAATGCACAAACAGTAATTTCTCCACATTGCAAGGTGCAATTCTGAAATTTTTTGCTTTTTCCTGCTCCTCTTAGCATGATAAAGAAGATTCAAAGAGAGTGAGATGCCAGCTCCTTTCATTCAGTCAGTAGCTTCAAACATTTCTGGTATATGAATAACATGATGTTTTTCAATGGCAAAAATCAATGAATATTGTAAATGCACAAACAGTAATTTCTCCGCATTGCAAGGTGCAATTCTGAAATTTTTTGCTTTTTCCTGCTCCTCTTAGCATGATAAAGAAGATTCAAAGAGAGTGAGATGCCAGCTCCTTTCATTCAGTCAGTAGCTTCAATCATTTCTGGATGTTTTTCAATGGCAAAAATCAATGAATATTGTAAATGCACAAACAGTAATTTCTCCGCATTGCAAGGTGCAATTCTGAAATTTTTTGCTTTTTCCTGCTCCTCTTAGCATGATAAAGAAGATTCAAAGAGAGTGAGATGCCAGCTCCTTTCATTCAGTCAGTAGCTTCAAACATTTCTGGTATATGAATAACATGATGTTTTTCAATGGCAAAAATCAATGAATATTGTAAATGCACAAACAGTAATTTCTCCGCATTGCAAGGTGCAAGTCTGAAATTTTTTGCTTTTTCCTGCTCCTCTTAGCATGATAAAGAAGATTCAAAGAGAGTGAGATGCCAGCTACTTTCATTCAGTCAGTAGCTTCAATCATTTCTGGACGTTTTTCAATGGTAAAAATCAATGAATATTGTAAATGCACAAACAGTAATTTCTCCGCATTGCAAGGTGCAATTCTGAAATTTTTTGCTTTTTCCTGCTCCTCTTAGCATGATAAAGAAGATTCAAAGAGAGTGAGATGTCAGCTCCTTTCATTCAGTCAGTAGCTTCAAACATTTCTGGTATATGAATAACATGATGTTTTTCAATGGCAAAAATCAATGAATATTGTAAATGCACAAACAGTAATTTCTCCGCATTGCAAGGTGCAATTCTGAAATTTTTTGCTTTTTCCTGCTCCTCTTAGCATGATAAAGAAGATTCAAAGAGAGTGAGATGCCAGCTCCTTTCGTTCAGTCAGTAGCTTCAATCATTTCTGGACGTTTTTCAATGGCAAAAATCATTGAATATTGTAAATGCACAAACAGTAATTTCTCCGCATTGCAAGGTGCAATTCTGAAATTTTTTGCTTTTTCCTGCTCCTCTTAGCATGATAAAGAAGATTCAAAGAGAGTGAGATGCCAGCTCCTTTCATTCAGTCAGTAGCTTCAAACATTTCTGGTATATGAATAACATGATGTTTTTCAATGGCAAAAATCAATGAATATTGTAAATGCACAAACAGTAATTTCTCCGCATTGCAAGGTGCAAGTCTGAAATTTTTTGCTTTTTCCTGCTCCTCTTAGCATGATAAAGAAGATTCAAAGAGAGTGAGATGCCAGCTACATTCATTCAGTCAGTAGCTTCAATCATTTCTGGACGTTTTTCAATGGTAAAAATCAATGAATATTGTAAATGCACAAACAGTAATTTCTCCACATTGCAAGGTGCAATTCTGAAATTTTTTGCTTTTTCCTGCTCCTCTTAGCATGATAAAGAAGATTCAAAGAGAGTGAGATGCCAGCTCCTTTCATTCAGTCAGTAGCTTCAAACATTTCTGGTATATGAATAACATGATGTTTTTCAATGGCAAAAATCAATGAATATTGTAAATGCACAAACAGTAATTTCTCCGCATTGCAAGGTGCAATTCTGAAATTTTTTGCTTTTTCCTGCTCCTCTTAGCATGATAAAGAAGATTCAAAGAGAGTGAGATGCCAGCTCCTTTCATTCAGTCAGTAGCTTCAATCATTTCTGGATGTTTTTCAATGGCAAAAATCAATGAATATTGTAAATGCACAAACTGTAATTTCTCCGCATTGCAAGGTGCAATTCTGAAATTTTTTGCTTTTTCCTGCTCCTCTTAGCATGATAAAGAAGATTCAAAGAGAGTGAGATGCCAGCTCCTTTCATTCAGTCAGTAGCTTCAATCATTTCTGGACGTTTTTCAATGGCAAAAACCAATGAATATTGTAAATGCACAAACAGTAATTTCTCCGCATTGCAAGGTGCAATTCTGAAATTTTTTGCTTTTTCCTGCTCCTCTTAGCATGATAAAGAAGATTCAAAGAGAGTGAGATGCCAGCTCCTTTCATTCAGTCAGTACCTTCAATCATTTTTGGACGTTTTTCAATGGCAAAAATCAATGAATATTGTAAATGCACAAACAGTAATTTCTCCGCATTGCAAGGTGCAATTCTGAAATTTTTTGCTTTTTCCCGCTCCTCTTAGCATGATAAAGAAGATTCAAAGAGAGTGAGGTGCCAGCTCCTTTCATTCAGTCAGTAGCTTCAAACATTTCTGGTATATGAATAACATGTTTTTCAATGGCAAAAATCAATGAATATTGTAAATGCACAAACAGTAATTTCTCCGCATTGCAAGGTGCAATTCTGAAATTTTTTGCTTTTTCCTGCTCCTCTTAGCATGATAAAGAAGATTCAAAGAGAGTGAGATGCCAGCTCCTTTCATTCAGTCAGTAGCTCCAATCATTTCTGGACGTTTTTCAATGGCAAAAATCAATGAATATTGTAAATGCACAAACAGTAATTTCTCCGCATTGCAAGGTGCAATTCTGAAATTTTTTGCTTTTTCCTGCTCCTCTTAGCATGATAAAGAAGATTCAAAGAGAGTGAGATGTCAGCTCCTTTCATTCAGTCAGTAGCTTCAAACATTTCTGGTACATGAATAACATGATGTTTTTCAATGGCAAAAATCAATGAATATTGTAAATGCACAAACAGTAATTTCTCCGCATTGCAAGGTGCAATTCTGAAATTTTTTGCTTTTTCCTGCTCCTCTTAGCATGATAAAGAAGATTCAAAGAGAGTGAGATGTCAGCTCCTTTCATTCAGTCAGTAGCTTCAAACATTTCTGGTATATGAATAACATGATGTTTTTCAATGGCAAAAATCAATGAATATTGTAAATGCACAAACAGTAATTTCTCCGCATTGCAAGGTGCAATTCTGAAATTTTTTGCTTTTTCCTGCTCCTCTTAGCATGATAAAGAAGATTCAAAGAGAGTGAGATGTCAGCTCCTTTCATTCAGTCAGTAGCTTCAAACATTTCTGGTATATGAATAACATGATGTTTTTCAATGGCAAAAATCAATGAATATTGTAAATGCACAAACAGTAATTTCTCCGCATTGCAAGGTGCAATTCTGAAATTTTTTGCTTTTTCCTGCTCCTCTTAGCATGATAAAGAAGATTCAAAGAGAGTGAGATGCCAGCTCCTTTCATTCAGTCAGTAGCTTCAATCATTTCTGGATGTTTTTCAATGGCAAAAATCAATGAATATTGTAAAAGCACAAACAGTAATTTCTCCGCATTGCAAGGTGCAATTCTGAAATTTTTTGCTTTTTCCTGCTCCTCTTAGCATGATAAAGAAGATTCAAAGAGAGTGAGATGCCAGCTCCTTTCGTTCAGTCAGTAGCTTCAATCATTTCTGGACGTTTTTCAATGGCAAAAATCATTGAATATTATAAATGCACAAACAGTAATTTCTCCGCATTGCAAGGTGCAATTCTGAAATTTTTTACTTTTTCCTGCTCCTCTTAGCATGATAAAGAAGATTCAAAGAGAGTGAGATGCCAGCTCCTTTCATTCAGTCAGTAGCTTCAATCATTTCTGGTATATGAATAACATGATGTTTTTCAATGGCAAAAATCAATGAATTTTGTAAATGCACAAACAGTAATTTCTCCGCATTGCAAGGTGCAATTCTGAAATTTTTTGCTTTTTCCTGCTCCTCTTAGCATGATAAAGAAGATTCAAAGAGAGTGAGATGCCAGCTCCTTTCATTCAGTCAGTAGCTTCAAACATTTCTGGTATATGAATAACATGATGTTTTTCAATGGCAAAAATCAATGAATATTGTAAATGCACAAACAGTAATTTCTCCGCATTGCAAGGTGCAAGTCTGAAATTTTTTGCTTTTTCCTGCTCCTCTTAGCATGATAAAGAAGATTCAAAGAGAGTGAGATGCCAGCTACTTTCATTCAGTCAGTAGCTTCAATCATTTCTGGACGTTTTTCAATGGTAAAAATCAATGAATATTGTAAATGCACAAACAGTAATTTCTCCACATTGCAAGGTGCAATTCTGAAATTTTTTGCTTTTTCCTGCTCCTCTTAGCATGATAAAGAAGATTCAAAGAGAGTGAGATGCCAGCTCCTTTCATTCAGTCAGTAGCTTCAAACATTTCTGGTATATGAATAACATGATGTTTTTCAATGGCAAAAATCAATGAATATTGTAAATGCACAAACAGTAATTTCTCCGCATTGCAAGGTGCAATTCTGAAATTTTTTGCTTTTTCCTGCTCCTCTTAGCATGATAAAGAAGATTCAAAGAGAGTGAGATGCCAGCTCCTTTCATTCAGTCAGTAGCTTCAAACATTTCTGGTATATGAATAACATGATGTTTTTCAATGGCAAAAATCAATGAATATTGTAAATGCACAAACAGTAATTTCTCCGCATTGCAAGGTGCAAGTCTGAAATTTTTTGCTTTTTCCTGCTCCTCTTAGCATGATAAAGAAGATTCAAAGAGAGTGAGATGCCAGCTACTTTCATTCAGTCAGTAGCTTCAATCATTTCTGGACGTTTTTCAATGGTAAAAATCAATGAATATTGTAAATGCACAAACAGTAATTTCTCCACATTGCAAGGTGCAATTCTGAAATTTTTTGCTTTTTCCTGCTCCTCTTAGCATGATAAAGAAGATTCAAAGAGAGTGAGATGCCAGCTCCTTTCATTCAGTCAGTAGCTTCAATCATTTCTGGATGTTTTTCAATGGCAAAAATCAATGAATATTGTAAATGCACAAACTGTAATTTCTCCGCATTGCAAGGTGCAATTCTGAAATTTTTTGCTTTTTCCTGCTCCTCTTAGCATGATAAAGAAGATTCAAAGAGAGTGAGATGCCAGCTCCTTTCATTCAGTCAGTAGCTTCAATCATTTCTGGACGTTTTTCAATGGCAAAAACCAATGAATATTGTAAATGCACAAAACAGTAATTTCTCCGCATTGCAAGGTGCAATTCTGAAATTTTTTGCTTTTTCCTGCTCCTCTTAGCATGATAAAGAAGATTCAAAGAGAGTGAGATGCCAGCTCCTTTCATTCAGTCAGTAGCTTCAATCATTTCTGGATGTTTTTCAATGGCAAAAATCAATGAATATTGTAAATGCACAAACAGTAATTTCTCCGCATTGCAAGGTGCAATTCTGAAATTTTTTGCTTTTTCCTGCTCCTCTTAGCATGATAAACAAGATTCAAAGAGAGTGTGATGTCAGCTCCTTTCATTCAGTCAGTAGCTTCAAACATTTCTGGTATATGAATAACATGATGTTTTTCAATGGCAAAAATCAATGAATATTGTAAATGCACAAACAGTAATTTCTCCGCATTGCAAGGTGCAATTCTGAAATTTTTTGCTTTTTCCTGCTCCTCTTAGCATGATAAAGAAGATTCAAAGAGAGTGAGATGCCAGCTCCTTTCATTCAGTCAGTAGCTTCAATCATTTCTGGATGTTTTTCAATGGCAAAAATCAATGAATATTGTAAATGCACAAACAGTAATTTCTCCGCATTGCAAGGTGCAATTCTGAAATTTTTTGCTTTTTCCTGCTCCTCTTAGCATGATAAAGAAGATTCAAAGAGAGTGAGATGCCAGCTCCTTTCATTCAGTCAGTAGCTTCAAACATTTCTGGTATATGAATAACATGATGTTTTTCAATGGCAAAAATCAATGAATATTGTAAATGCACAAACAGTAATTTCTCCGCATTGCAAGGTGCAAGTCTGAAATTTTTTGCTTTTTCCTGCTCCTCTTAGCATGATAAAGAAGATTCAAAGAGAGTGAGATGCCAGCTACTTTCATTCAGTCAGTAGCTTCAATCATTTCTGGACGTTTTTCAATGGTAAAAATCAATGAATATTGTAAATGCACAAACAGTAATTTCTCCGCATTGCAAGGTGCAATTCTGAAATTTTTTGCTTTTTCCTGCTCCTCTTAGCATGATAAAGAAGATTCAAAGAGAGTGAGATGTCAGCTCCTTTCATTCAGTCAGTAGCTTCAAACATTTCTGGTATATGAATAACATGATGTTTTTCAATGGCAAAAATCAATGAATATTGTAAATGCACAAACAGTAATTTCTCCGCATTGCAAGGTGCAATTCTGAAATTTTTTGCTTTTTCCTGCTCCTCTTAGCATGATAAAGAAGATTCAAAGAGAGTGAGATGCCAGCTCCTTTCGTTCAGTCAGTAGCTTCAATCATTTCTGGACGTTTTTCAATGGCAAAAATCATTGAATATTATAAATGCACAAACAGTAATTTCTCCACATTGCAAGGTGCAATTCTGAAATTTTTTGCTTTTTCCCGCTCCTCTTAGCATGATAAAGAAGATTCAAAGAGAGTGAGGTGCCAGCTCCTTTCATTCAGTCAGTAGCTTCAAACATTTCTGGTATATGAATAACATGTTTTTCAATGGCAAAAATCAATGAATATTGTAAATGCACAAACAGTAATTTCTCCGCATTGCAAGGTGCAATTCTGAAATTTTTTGCTTTTTCCTGCTCCTCTTAGCATGATAAAGAAGATTCAAAGAGAGTGAGATGCCAGCTCCTTTCATTCAGTCAGTAGCTTCAATCATTTCTGGACGTTTTTCAATGGCAAAAATCAATGAATATTGTAAATGCACAAACAGTAATTTCTCCGCATTGCAAGGTGCAATTCTGAAATTTTTTGCTTTTTCCTGCTCCTCTTAGCATGATAAAGAATATTCAAAGAGAGTGAGATGTCAGCTCCTTTCATTCAGTCAGTAGCTTCAAACATTTCTGGTATATGAATAACATGATGTTTTTCAATGGCAAAAATCAATGAATATTGTAAATGCACAAACAGTAATTTCTCCGCATTGCAAGGTGCAATTCTGAAATTTTTTGCTTTTTCCTGCTCCTCTTAGCATGATAAAGAAGATTCAAAGAGAGTGAGATGCCAGCTCCTTTCATTCAGTCAGTAGCTTCAATCATTTCTGGATGTTTTTCAATGGCAAAAATCAATGAATATTGTAAATGCACAAACAGTAATTTCTCCGCATTGCAAGGTGCAATTCTGAAATTTTTTGCTTTTTCCTGCTCCTCTTAGCATGATAAAGAAGATTCAAAGAGAGTGAGATGCCAGCTCCTTTCGTTCAGTCAGTAGCTTCAATCATTTCTGGACGTTTTTCAATGGCAAAAATCATTGAATATTATAAATGCACAAACAGTAATTTCTCCGCATTGCAAGGTGCAATTCTGAAATTTTTTACTTTTTCCTGCTCCTCTTAGCATGATAAAGAAGATTCAAAGAGAGTGAGATGCCAGCTCCTTTCATTCAGTCAGTAGCTTCAAACATTTCTGGTATATGAATAACATGATGTTTTTCAATGGCAAAAATCAATGAATATTGTAAATGCACAAACAGTAATTTCTCCGCATTGCAAGGTGCAAGTCTGAAATTTTTTGCTTTTTCCTGCTCCTCTTAGCATGATAAAGAAGATTCAAAGAGAGTGAGATGCCAGCTCCTTTCATTCAGTCAGTAGCTTCAATCATTTCTGGACGTTTTTCAATGGCAAAAACCAATGAATATTGTAAATGCACAAACAGTAATTTCTCCGCATTGCAAGGTGCAATTCTGAAATTTTTTGCTTTTTCCTGCTCCTCTTAGCATGATAAAGAAGATTCAAAGAGAGTGAGATGCCAGCTCCTTTCATTCAGTCAGTACCTTCAATCATTTCTGGACGTTTTTCAATGGCAAAAATCAATGAATATTGTAAATGCACAAACAGTAATTTCTCCGCATTGCAAGGTGCAATTCTGAAATTGTTTGCTTTTTCCTGCTCCTCTTAGCATGATAAAGAAGATTCAAAGAGAGTGAGATGCCAGCTCCTTTCATTCAGTCAGTAGCTTCAAACATTTCTGGTATATGAATAACATGATGTTTTTCAATGGCAAAAATCAATGAATATTGTAAATGCACAAACAGTAATTTCTCCGCATTGCAAGGTGCAATTCTGAAATTTTTTGCTTTTTCCTGCTCCTCTTAGCATGATAAAGAAGATTCAAAGAGAGTGTGATGTCAGCTCCTTTCATTCAGTCAGTAGCTTCAAACATTTCTGGTATATGAATAACATGATGTTTTTCAATGGCAAAAATCAATGAATATTGTAAATGCACAAACAGTAATTTCTCCGCATTGCAAGGTGCAATTCTGAAATTTTTTGCTTTTTCCTGCTCCTCTTAGCATGATAAAGAAGATTCAAAGAGAGTGAGATGCCAGCTCCTTTCATTCAGTCAGTAGCTTCAAACATTTCTGGTATATGAATAACATGATGTTTTTCAATGGCAAAAATCAATGAATATTGTAAATGCACAAACAGTAATTTCTCCGCATTGCAAGGTGCAAGTCTGAAATTTTTTGCTTTTTCCTGCTCCTCTTAGCATGATAAAGAAGATTCAAAGAGAGTGAGATGCCAGCTACTTTCATTCAGTCAGTAGCTTCAATCATTTCTGGATGTTTTTCAATGGCAAAAATCAATGAATATTGTAAATGCACAAACAGTAATTTCTCCGCATTGCAAGGTGCAATTCTGAAATTTTTTGCTTTTTCCTGCTCCTCTTAGCATGATAAAGAAGATTCAAAGAGAGTGAGATGCCAGCTACTTTCATTCAGTCAGTAGCTTCAATCATTTCTGGATGTTTTTCAATGGTAAAAATCAATGAATATTGTAAATGCACAAACAGTAATTTCTCCGCATTGCAAGGTGCAATTCTGAAATTTTTTGCTTTTTCCTGCTCCTCTTAGCATGATAAAGAAGATTCAAAGAGAGTGAGATGTCAGCTCCTTTCATTCAGTCAGTAGCTTTAAACATTTCTGGTATATGAATAACATGATGTTTTTCAATGGCAAAAATCAATGAATATTGTAAATGCACAAACAGTAATTTCTCCGCATTGCAAGGTGCAATTCTGAAATTTTTTGCTTTTTCCTGCTCCTCTTAGCATGATAAAGAAGATTCAAAGAGAGTGAGATGCCAGCTACTTTCATTCAGTCAGTAGCTTCAATCATTTCTGGACGTTTTTCAATGGTAAAAATCAATGAATATTGTAAATGCACAAACAGTAATTTCTCCGCATTGCAAGGTGCAATTCTGAAATTTTTTGCTTTTTCCTGCTCCTCTTAGCATGATAAAGAAGATTCAAAGAGAGTGAGATGTCAGCTCCTTTCATTCAGTCAGTAGCTTCAAACATTTCTGGTATATGAATAACATGATGTTTTTCAATGGCAAAAATCAATGAATATTGTAAATGCACAAACAGTAATTTCTCCGCATTGCAAGGTGCAATTCTGAAATTTTTTGCTTTTTCCTGCTCCTCTTAGCATGATAAAGAAGATTCAAAGAGAGTGAGATGCCAGCTCCTTTCGTTCAGTCAGTAGCTTCAATCATTTCTGGACGTTTTTCAATGGCAAAAATCATTGAATATTATAAATGCACAAACAGTAATTTCTCCACATTGCAAGGTGCAATTCTGAAATTTTTTGCTTTTTCCCGCTCCTCTTAGCATGATAAAGAAGATTCAAAGAGAGTGAGGTGCCAGCTCCTTTCATTCAGTCAGTAGCTTCAAACATTTCTGGTATATGAATAACATGTTTTTCAATGGCAAAAATCAATGAATATTGTAAATGCACAAACAGTAATTTCTCCGCATTGCAAGGTGCAATTCTGAAATTTTTTGCTTTTTCCTGCTCCTCTTAGCATGATAAAGAAGATTCAAAGAGAGTGAGATGCCAGCTCCTTTCATTCAGTCAGTAGCTTCAATCATTTCTGGACGTTTTTCAATGGCAAAAATCAATGAATATTGTAAATGCACAAACAGTAATTTCTCCGCATTGCAAGGTGCAATTCTGAAATTTTTTGCTTTTTCCTGCTCCTCTTAGCATGATAAAGAATATTCAAAGAGAGTGAGATGTCAGCTCCTTTCATTCAGTCAGTAGCTTCAAACATTTCTGGTATATGAATAACATGATGTTTTTCAATGGCAAAAATCAATGAATATTGTAAATGCACAAACAGTAATTTCTCCGCATTGCAAGGTGCAATTCTGAAATTTTTTGCTTTTTCCTGCTCCTCTTAGCATGATAAAGAAGATTCAAAGAGAGTGAGATGCCAGCTCCTTTCATTCAGTCAGTAGCTTCAATCATTTCTGGATGTTTTTCAATGGCAAAAATCAATGAATATTGTAAATGCACAAACAGTAATTTCTCCGCATTGCAAGGTGCAATTCTGAAATTTTTTGCTTTTTCCTGCTCCTCTTAGCATGATAAAGAAGATTCAAAGAGAGTGAGATGCCAGCTCCTTTCGTTCAGTCAGTAGCTTCAATCATTTCTGGACGTTTTTCAATGGCAAAAATCATTGAATATTATAAATGCACAAACAGTAATTTCTCCGCATTGCAAGGTGCAATTCTGAAATTTTTTACTTTTTCCTGCTCCTCTTAGCATGATAAAGAAGATTCAAAGAGAGTGAGATGCCAGCTCCTTTCATTCAGTCAGTAGCTTCAAACATTTCTGGTATATGAATAACATGATGTTTTTCAATGGCAAAAATCAATGAATATTGTAAATGCACAAACAGTAATTTCTCCGCATTGCAAGGTGCAAGTCTGAAATTTTTTGCTTTTTCCTGCTCCTCTTAGCATGATAAAGAAGATTCAAAGAGAGTGAGATGCCAGCTCCTTTCATTCAGTCAGTAGCTTCAATCATTTCTGGACGTTTTTCAATGGCAAAAACCAATGAATATTGTAAATGCACAAACAGTAATTTCTCCGCATTGCAAGGTGCAATTCTGAAATTTTTTGCTTTTTCCTGCTCCTCTTAGCATGATAAAGAAGATTCAAAGAGAGTGAGATGCCAGCTCCTTTCATTCAGTCAGTACCTTCAATCATTTCTGGACGTTTTTCAATGGCAAAAATCAATGAATATTGTAAATGCACAAACAGTAATTTCTCCGCATTGCAAGGTGCAATTCTGAAATTGTTTGCTTTTTCCTGCTCCTCTTAGCATGATAAAGAAGATTCAAAGAGAGTGAGATGCCAGCTCCTTTCATTCAGTCAGTAGCTTCAAACATTTCTGGTATATGAATAACATGATGTTTTTCAATGGCAAAAATCAATGAATATTGTAAATGCACAAACAGTAATTTCTCCGCATTGCAAGGTGCAATTCTGAAATTTTTTGCTTTTTCCTGCTCCTCTTAGCATGATAAAGAAGATTCAAAGAGAGTGTGATGTCAGCTCCTTTCATTCAGTCAGTAGCTTCAAACATTTCTGGTATATGAATAACATGATGTTTTTCAATGGCAAAAATCAATGAATATTGTAAATGCACAAACAGTAATTTCTCCGCATTGCAAGGTGCAATTCTGAAATTTTTTGCTTTTTCCTGCTCCTCTTAGCATGATAAAGAAGATTCAAAGAGAGTGAGATGCCAGCTCCTTTCATTCAGTCAGTAGCTTCAAACATTTCTGGTATATGAATAACATGATGTTTTTCAATGGCAAAAATCAATGAATATTGTAAATGCACAAACAGTAATTTCTCCGCATTGCAAGGTGCAAGTCTGAAATTTTTTGCTTTTTCCTGCTCCTCTTAGCATGATAAAGAAGATTCAAAGAGAGTGAGATGCCAGCTACTTTCATTCAGTCAGTAGCTTCAATCATTTCTGGATGTTTTTCAATGGCAAAAATCAATGAATATTGTAAATGCACAAACAGTAATTTCTCCGCATTGCAAGGTGCAATTCTGAAATTTTTTGCTTTTTCCTGCTCCTCTTAGCATGATAAAGAAGATTCAAAGAGAGTGAGATGCCAGCTCCTTTCGTTCAGTCAGTAGCTTCAATCATTTCTGGACGTTTTTCAATGGCAAAAATCATTGAATATTATAAATGCACAAACAGTAATTTCTCCGCATTGCAAGGTGCAATTCTGAAATTTTTTACTTTTTCCTGCTCCTCTTAGCATGATAAAGAAGATTCAAAGAGAGTGAGATGCCAGCTCCTTTCATTCAGTCAGTAGCTTCAAACATTTCTGGTATATGAATAACATGATGTTTTTCAATGGCAAAAATCAATGAATATTGTAAATGCACAAACAGTAATTTCTCCGCATTGCAAGGTGCAAGTCTGAAATTTTTTGCTTTTTCCTGCTCCTCTTAGCATGATAAAGAAGATTCAAAGAGAGTGAGATGCCAGCTACTTTCATTCAGTCAGTAGCTTCAATCATTTCTGGACGTTTTTCAATGGTAAAAATCAATGAATATTGTAAATGCACAAACAGTAATTTCTCCACATTGCAAGGTGCAATTCTGAAATTGTTTGCTTTTTCCTGCTCCTCTTAGCATGATAAAGAAGATTCAAAGAGAGTGAGATGCCAGCTCCTTTCATTCAGTCAGTAGCTTCAAACATTTCTGGTATATGAATAACATGATGTTTTTCAATGGCAAAAATCAATGAATATTGTAAATGCACAAACAGTAATTTCTCCGCATTGCAAGGTGCAATTCTGAAATTTTTTGCTTTTTCCTGCTCCTCTTAGCATGATAAAGAAGATTCAAAGAGAGTGAGATGCCAGCTCCTTTCATTCAGTCAGTAGCTTCAATCATTTCTGGATGTTTTTCAATGGCAAAAATCAATGAATATTGTAAATGCACAAACTGTAATTTCTCCGCATTGCAAGGTGCAATTCTGAAATTTTTTGCTTTTTCCTGCTCCTCTTAGCATGATAAAGAAGATTCAAAGAGAGTGAGATGCCAGCTCCTTTCATTCAGTCAGTAGCTTCAATCATTTCTGGACGTTTTTCAATGGCAAAAACCAATGAATATTGTAAATGCACAAACAGTAATTTCTCCGCATTGCAAGGTGCAATTCTGAAATTTTTTGCTTTTTCCTGCTCCTCTTAGCATGATAAAGAAGATTCAAAGAGAGTGAGATGCCAGCTCCTTTCATTCAGTCAGTACCTTCAATCATTTCTGGACGTTTTTCAATGGCAAAAATCAATGAATATTGTAAATGCACAAACAGTAATTTCTCCGCATTGCAAGGTGCAATTCTGAAATTTTTTGCTTTTTCCTGCTCCTCTTAGCATGATAAAGAAGATTCAAAGAGAGTGAGATGCCAGCTCCTTTCATTCAGTCAGTAGCTTCAAACATTTCTGGTATATGAATAACATGATGTTTTTCAATGGCAAAAGTCAATGAATATTGTAAATGCACAAACAGTAATTTCTCCGCATTGCAAGGTGCAATTCTGAAATTTTTTGCTTTTTCCTGCTCCTCTTAGCATGATAAAGAAGATTCAAAGAGAGTGAGATGCCAGCTCTTTTCATTCAGTCAGTAGCTTCAATCATTTCTGGATGTTTTTCAATGGCAAAAATCAATGAATATTGTAAATGCACAAACAGTAATTTCTCCGCATTGCAAGGTGCAATTCTGAAATTTTTTGCTTTTTCCTGCTCCTCTTAGCATGATAAAGAAGATTCAAAGAGAGTGTGATGTCAGCTCCTTTCATTCAGTCAGTAGCTTCAAACATTTCTGGTATATGAATAACATGATGTTTTTCAATGGCAAAAATCAATGAATATTGTAAATGCACAAACAGTAATTTCTCCGCATTGCAAGGTGCAATTCTGAAATTTTTTGCTTTTTCCTGCTCCTCTTAGCATGATAAAGAAGATTCAAAGAGAGTGAGATGCCAGCTCCTTTCATTCAGTCAGTAGCTTCAATCATTTCTGGATGTTTTTCAATGGCAAAAATCAATGAATATTGTAAATGTACAAACAGTAATTTCTCCGCATTGCAAGGTGCAATTCTGAAATTTTTTGCTTTTTCCTGCTCCTCTTAGCATGATAAAGAAGATTCAAAGAGAGTGAGATGCCAGCTCCTTTCATTCAGTCAGTAGCTTCAAACATTTCTGGTATATGAATAACATGATGTTTTTCAATGGCAAAAATCAATGAATATTGTAAATGCACAAACAGTAATTTCTCCGCATTGCAAGGTGCAAGTCTGAAATTTTTTGCTTTTTCCTGCTCCTCTTAGCATGATAAAGAAGATTCAAAGAGAGTGAGATGCCAGCTACTTTCATTCAGTCAGTAGCTTCAATCATTTCTGGACGTTTTTCAATGGTAAAAATCAATGAATATTGTAAATGCACAAACAGTAATTTCTCCACATTGCAAGGTGCAATTCTGAAATTTTTTGCTTTTTCCTGCTCCTCTTAGCATGATAAAGAAGATTCAAAGAGAGTGAGATGCCAGCTCCTTTCATTCAGTCAGTAGCTTCAAACATTTCTGGTATATGAATAACATGATGTTTTTCAATGGCAAAAATCAATGAATATTGTAAATGCACAAACAGTAATTTCTCCGCATTGCAAGGTGCAATTCTGAAATTTTTTGCTTTTTCCTGCTCCTCTTAGCATGATAAAGAAGATTCAAAGAGAGTGAGATGCCAGCTCCTTTCATTCAGTCAGTAGCTTCAATCATTTCTGGATGTTTTTCAATGGCAAAAATCAATGAATATTGTAAATGCACAAACAGTAATTTCTCCGCATTGCAAGGTGCAATTCTGAAATTTTTTGCTTTTTACTGCTCCTCTTAGCATGATAAAGAAGATTCAAAGAGAGTGAGATGCCAGCTCCTTTCATTCAGTCAGTAGCTTCAATCATTTCTGGACGTTTTTCAGTGGCAAAAATCAATGAATATTGTAAATGCACAAACAGTAATTTCTCCGCATTGCAAGGTGCAATTCTGAAATTTTTTGCTTTTTCCTGCTCCTCTTAGCATGATAAAGAAGATTCAAAGAGAGTGAGATGCCAGCTCCTTTCATTCAGTCAGTACCTTCAATCATTTCTGGACGTTTTTCAATGGCAAAAATCAATGAATATTGTAAATGCACAAACAGTAATTTCTCCGCATTGCAAGGTGCAATTCTGAAATTTTTTGCTTTTTCCCGCTCCTCTTAGCATGATAAAGAAGATTCAAAGAGAGTGAGGTGCCAGCTCCTTTCATTCAGTCAGTAGCTTCAAACATTTCTGGTATATGAATAACATGTTTTTCAATGGCAAAAATCAATGAATATTGTAAATGCACAAACAGTAATTTCTCCGCATTGCAAGGTGCAATTCTGAAATTTTTTGATTTTTCCTGCTCCTCTTAGCATGATAAAGAAGATTCAAAGAGAGTGAGATGCCAGCTCCTTTCATTCAGTCAGTAGCTTCAATCATTTCTGGACGTTTTTCAATGGCAAAAATCAATGAAGATTGTAAATGCACAAACAGTAATTTCTCCGCATTGCAAGGTGCAATTCTGAAATTTTTTGCTTTTTCCTGCTCCTCTTAGCATGATAAAGAAGATTCAAAGAGAGTGAGATGCCAGCTCCTTTCATTCAGTCAGTAGCTTCAATCATTTCTGGACGTTTTTCAATGGCAAAAATCAATGAATATTGTAAATGCACAAACAGTAATTTCTCCGCATTGCAAGGTGCAATTCTGAAATTTTTTGCTTTTTCCTGCTCCTCTTAGCATGATAAAGAAGATTCAAAGAGAGTGAGATGCCAGCTCCTTTCATTCAGTCAGTAGCTTCAAACATTTCTGGTATATGAATAACATGATGTTTTTCAATGGCAAAAATCAATGAATATTGTAAATGCACAAACAGTAATTTCTCCGCATTGCAAGGTGCAAGTCTGAAATTTTTTGCTTTTTCCTGCTCCTCTTAGCATGATAAAGAAGATTCAAAGAGAGTGAGATGCCAGTTACTTTCATTCAGTCAGTAGCTTCAATCATTTCTGGACGTTTTTCAATGGTAAAAATCAATGAATATTGTAAATGCACAAACAGTAATTTCTCCACATTGCAAGGTGCAATTCTGAAATTTTTTGCTTTTTCCCGCTCCTCTTAGCATGATAAAGAAGATTCAAAGAGAGTGAGATGCCAGCTCCTTTCATTCAGTCAGTAGCTTCAAACATTTCTGGTATATGAATAACATGATGTTTTTCAAAGGCAAAAATCAATGAATATTGTAAATGCACAAACAGTAATTTCTCCGCATTGCAAGGTGCAATTCTGAAATTTTTTGCTTTTTCCTGCTCCTCTTAGCATGATAAAGAAGATTCAAAGAGAGTGAGATGCCAGCTCCTTTCATTCAGTCAGTAGCTTCAAACATTTCTGGTATATGAATAACATGATGTTTTTCAATGGCAAAAATCAATGAATATTGTAAATGCACAAACAGTAATTTCTCCGCATTGCAAGGTGCAATTCTGAAATTTTTTGCTTTTTCCTGCTCCTCTTAGCATGATAAAGAAGATTCAAAGAGAGTGAGATGCCAGCTCCTTTCATTCAGTCAGTAGCTTCAATCATTTCTGGATGTTTTTCAATGGCAAAAATCAATGAATATTGTAAATGCACAAACAGTAATTTCTCCGCATTGCAAGGTGCAATTCTGAAATTTTTTGCTTTTTCCTGCTCCTCTTAGCATGATAAAGAAGATTCAAAGAGAGTGAGATGTCAGCTCCTTTCATTCAGTCAGTAGCTTCAAACATTTCTGGTATATGAATAACATGATGTTTTTCAATGGCAAAAATCAATGAATATTGTAAATGCACAAACAGTAATTTCTCCGCATTGCAAGGTGCAATTCTGAAATTTTTTGCTTTTTCCTGCTCCTCTTAGCATGATAAAGAAGATTCAAAGAGAGTGAGATGCCAGCTCCTTTCATTCAGTCAGTAGCTTCAATCATTTCTGGATGTTTTTCAATGGCAAAAATCAATGAATATTGTAAATGCACAAACAGTAATTTCTCCGCATTGCAAGGTGCAATTCTGAAATTTTTTGCTTTTTCCTGCTCCTCTTAGCATGATAAAGAAGATTCAAAGAGAGTGAGATGCCAGCTCCTTTCGTTCAGTCAGTAGCTTCTATCATTTCTGGACGTTTTTCAATGGCAAAAATCATTGAATATTATAAATGCACAAACAGTAATTTCTCCGCATTGCAAGGTGCAATTCTGAAATTTTTTACTTTTTCCTGCTCCTCTTAGCATGATAAAGAAGATTCAAAGAGAGTGAGATGCCAGCTCCTTTCATTCAGTCAGTAGCTTCAATCATTTCTGGTATATGAATAACATGATGTTTTTCAATGGCAAAAATCAATGAATATTGTAAATGCACAAACAGTAATTTCTCCGCATTGCAAGGTGCAATTCTGAAATTTTTTGCTTTTTCCTGCTCCTCTTAGCATGATAAAGAAGATTCAAAGAGAGTGAGATGCCAGCTCCTTTCATTCAGTCAGTAGCTTCAAACATTTCTGGTATATGAATAACATGATGTTTTTCAATGGCAAAAATCAATGAATATTGTAAATGCACAAACAGTAATTTCTCCGCATTGCAAGGTGCAAGTCTGAAATTTTTTTGCTTTTTCCTGCTCCTCTTAGCATGATAAAGAAGATTCAAAGAGAGTGAGATGCCAGCTACTTTCATTCAGTCAGTAGCTTCAATCATTTCTGGACGTTTTTCAATGGTAAAAATCAATGAATATTGTAAATGCACAAACAGTAATTTCTCCACATTGCAAGGTGCAATTCTGAAATTTTTTGCTTTTTCCTGCTCCTCTTAGCATGATAAAGAAGATTCAAAGAGAGTGAGATGCCAGCTCCTTTCATTCAGTCAGTAGCTTCAAACATTTCTGGTATATGAATAACATGATGTTTTTCAATGGCAAAAATCAATGAATATTGTAAATGCACAAACAGTAATTTCTCCGCATTGCAAGGTGCAAGTCTGAAATTTTTTGCTTTTTCCTGCTCCTCTTAGCATGATAAAGAAGATTCAAAGAGAGTGAGATGCCAGCTACTTTCATTCAGTCAGTAGCTTCAATCATTTCTGGACGTTTTTCAATGGTAAAAATCAATGAATATTGTAAATGCACAAACAGTAATTTCTCCACATTGCAAGGTGCAATTCTGAAATTTTTTGCTTTTTCCTGCTCCTCTTAGCATGATAAAGAAGATTCAAAGAGAGTGAGATGCCAGCTCCTTTCATTCAGTCAGTAGCTTCAAACATTTCTGGTATATGAATAACATGATGTTTTTCAATGGCAAAAATCAATGAATATTGTAAATGCACAAACAGTAATTTCTCCGCATTGCAAGGTGCAATTCTGAAATTTTTTGCTTTTTCCTGCTCCTCTTAGCATGATAAAGAAGATTCAAAGAGAGTGAGATGCCAGCTCCTTTCATTCAGTCAGTAGCTTCAATCATTTCTGGATGTTTTTCAATGGCAAAAATCAATGAATATTGTAAATGCACAAACTGTAATTTCTCCGCATTGCAAGGTGCAATTCTGAAATTTTTTGCTTTTTCCTGCTCCTCTTAGCATGATAAAGAAGATTCAAAGAGAGTGAGATGCCAGCTCCTTTCATTCAGTCAGTACCTTCAATCATTTCTGGACGTTTTTCAATGGCAAAAATCAATGAATATTGTAAATGCACAAACAGTAATTTCTCCGCATTGCAAGGTGCAATTCTGAAATTTTTTGCTTTTTCCCGCTCCTCTTAGCATGATAAAGAAGATTCAAAGAGAGTGAGGTGCCAGCTCCTTTCATTCAGTCAGTAGCTTCAAACATTTCTGGTATATGAATAACATGTTTTTCAATGGCAAAAATCAATGAATATTGTAAATGCACAAACAGTAATTTCTCCGCATTGCAAGGTGCAATTCTGAAATTTTTTGCTTTTTCCTGCTCCTCTTAGCATGATAAAGAAGATTCAAAGAGAGTGAGATGCCAGCTCCTTTCATTCAGTCAGTAGCTTCAATCATTTCTGGACGTTTTTCAATGGCAAAAATCAATGAATATTGTAAATGCACAAACAGCAATTTCTCCGCATTGCAAGGTGCAATTCTGAAATTTTTTGCTTTTTCCTGCTCCTCTTAGCATGATAAAGAAGATTCAAAGAGAGTGAGATGTCAGCTCCTTTCATTCCGTCAGTAGCTTCAAACATTTCTGGTATATGAATAACATGATGTTTTTCAATGGCAAAAATCAATGAATATTGTAAATGCACAAACAGCAATATCTCCGCATTGCAAGGTGCAATTCTGAAATTTTTAGCTTTTTCCTGCTCCTCTTAGCATGATAAAGAAGATTCAAAGAGAGTGAGATGCCAGCTCCTTTCATTCAGTCAGTAGCTTCAATTATTTCTGGATGTTTTTCAATGGCAAAAATCAATGAATATTGTAAATGCACAAACAGTAATTTCTCCGCATTGCAAGGTGCAATTCTGAAATTTTTTGCTTTTTCCTGCTCCTCTTAGCATGATAAAGAAGATTCAAAGAGAGTGAGATGCCAGCTCCTTTCATTCAGTCAGTAGCTTCAATCATTTCTGGACGTTTTTCAATGGCAAAAATCAATGAATATTGTAAATGCACAAACAGTAATTTCTCCGCATTGCAAGGTGCAATTCTGAAATTTTTTGCTTTTTCCTGCTCCTCTTAGCATGATAAAGAAGATTCAAAGAGAGTGAGATGTCAGCTCCTTTCATTCAGTCAGTAGCTTCAAACATTTCTGGTATATGAATAACATGATGTTTTTCAATGGCAAAAATCAATGAATATTGTAAATGCACAAACAGTAATTTCTCCGCATTGCAAGGTGCAATTCTGAAATTTTTTGCTTTTTCCTGCTCCTCTTAGCATGATAAAGAAGATTCAAAGAGAGTGAGATGCCAGCTCCTTTCATTCAGTCAGTAGCTTCAATCATTTCTGGATGTTTTTCAATGGCAAAAATCAATGAATATTGTAAATGCACAAACAGTAATTTCTCCGCATTGCAAGGTGCAATTCTGAAATTTTTTGCTTTTTCCTGCTCCTCTTAGCATGATAAAGAAGATTCAAAGAGAGTGAGATGCCAGCTCCTTTCGTTCAGTCAGTAGCTTCAATCATTTCTGGACGTTTTTCAATGGCAAAAATCATTGAATATTATAAATGCACAAACAGTAATTTCTCCGCATTGCAAGGTGCAATTCTGAAATTTTTTACTTTTTCCTGCTCCTCTTAGCATGATAAAGAAGATTCAAAGAGAGTGAGATGCCAGCTCCTTTCATTCAGTCAGTAGCTTCAATCATTTCTGGTATATGAATAACATGATGTTTTTCAATGGCAAAAATCAATGAATATTGTAAATGCACAAACAGTAATTTCTCCGCATTGCAAGGTGCAATTCTGAAATTTTTTGCTTTTTCCTGCTCCTCTTAGCATGATAAAGAAGATTCAAAGAGAGTGAGATGCCAGCTCCTTTCATTCAGTCAGTAGCTTCAAACATTTCTGGTATATGAATAACATGATGTTTTTCAATGGCAAAAATCAATGAATATTGTAAATGCACAAACAGTAATTTCTCCGCATTGCAAGGTGCAAGTCTGAAATTTTTTGCTTTTTCCTGCTCCTCTTAGCATGATAAAGAAGATTCAAAGAGAGTGAGATGCCAGCTACTTTCATTCAGTCAGTAGCTTCAATCATTTCTGGACGTTTTTCAATGGTAAAAATCAATGAATATTGTAAATGCACAAACAGTAATTTCTCCGCATTGCAAGGTGCAAGTCTGAAATTTTTTGCTTTTTCCTGCTCCTCTTAGCATGATAAAGAAGATTCAAAGAGAGTGAGATGCCAGCTCCTTTCATTCAGTCAGTAGCTTCAAACATTTCTGGTATATGAATAACATGATGTTTTTCAATGGCAAAAATCAATGAATATTGTAAATGCACAAACAGTAATTTCTCCGCATTGCAAGGTGCAAGTCTGAAATTTTTTGCTTTTTCCTGCTCCTCTTAGCATGATAAAGAAGATTCAAAGAGAGTGAGATGCCAGCTACTTTCATTCAGTCAGTAGCTTCAATCATTTCTGGACGTTTTTCAATGGTAAAAATCAATGAATATTGTAAATGCACAAACAGTAATTTCTCCACATTGCAAGGTGCAATTCTGAAATTTTTTGCTTTTTCCTGCTCCTCTTAGCATGATAAAGAAGATTCAAAGAGAGTGAGATGCCAGCTCCTTTCATTCAGTCAGTAGCTTCAAACATTTCTGGTATATGAATAACATGATGTTTTTCAATGGCAAAAATCAATGAATATTGTAAATGCACAAACAGTAATTTCTCCGCATTGCAAGGTGCAAGTCTGAAATTTTTTGCTTTTTCCTGCTCCTCTTAGCATGATAAAGAAGATTCAAAGAGAGTGAGATGCCAGCTACTTTCATTCAGTCAGTAGCTTCAATCATTTCTGGACGTTTTTCAATGGTAAAAATCAATGAATATTGTAAATGCACAAACAGTAATTTCTCCACATTGCAAGGTGCAATTCTGAAATTTTTTGCTTTTTCCTGCTCCTCTTAGCATGATAAAGAAGATTCAAAGAGAGTGAGATGCCAGCTCCTTTCATTCAGTCAGTAGCTTCAAACATTTCTGGTATATGAATAACATGATGTTTTTCAATGGCAAAAATCAATGAATATTATAAATGCACAAACAGTAATTTCTCCGCATTGCAAGGTGCAATTCTGAAATTTTTTGCTTTTTCCTGCTCCTCTTAGCATGATAAAGAAGATTCAAAGAGAGTGAGATGCCAGCTCCTTTCATTCAGTCAGTAGCTTCAATCATTTCTGGATGTTTTTCAATGGCAAAAATCAATGAATATTGTAAATGCACAAACAGTAATTTCTCCGCATTGCAAGGTGCAATTCTGAAATTTTTTGCTTTTTCCTGCTCCTCTTAGCATGATAAAGAAGATACAAAGAGAGTGAGATGCCAGCTCCTTTCGTTCAGTCAGTAGCTTCAATCATTTCTGGACGTTTTTCAATGGCAAAAATCATTGAATATTATAAATGCACAAACAGTAATTTCTCCGCATTGCAAGGTGCAATTCTGAAATTTTTTGCTTTTTCCCGCTCCTCTTAGCATGATAAAGAAGATTCAAAGAGAGTGAGGTGCCAGCTCCTTTCATTCAGTCAGTAGCTTCAAACATTTCTGGTATATGAATAACATGTTTTTCAATGGCAAAAATCAATGAATATTGTAAATGCACAAACAGTAATTTCTCCGCATTGCAAGGTGCAATTCTGAAATTTTTTGCTTTTTCCTGCTCCTCTTAGCATGATAAAGAAGATTCAAAGAGAGTGAGATGCCAGCTCCTTTCATTCAGTCAGTAGCTTCAATCATTTCTGGACGTTTTTCAATGGCAAAAATCAATGAATATTGTAAATGCACAAACAGTAATTTCTCCGCATTGCAAGGTGCAATTCTGAAATTTTTTGCTTTTTCCTGCTCCTCTTAGCATGATAAAGAAGATTCAAAGAGAG
Source organism: Phyllobates terribilis (assembly GCF_046119375.1). NCBI lineage: Eukaryota > Metazoa > Chordata > Amphibia > Anura > Dendrobatidae > Phyllobates > Phyllobates terribilis. The sequence continues at coordinate 135,515 of NW_027364376.1, forward strand.
TGAGATGTCAGCTCCTTTCATTCAGTCAGTAGCTTCAAACATTTCTGGAATATGAATAACATGATGTTTTTCAATGGCAAAAATCAATGAATATTGTAAATGCACAAACAGTAATTTCTCCGCATTGCAAGGTGCAATTCTGAAATTTTTTGCTTTTTCCTGCTCCTCTTAGCATGATAAAGAAGATTCAAAGAGAGTGAGATGCCAGCTCCTTTCATTCAGTCAGTAGCTTCAATCATTTCTGGATGTTTTTCAATGGCAAAAATCAATGAATATTGTAAATGCACAAACAGTAATTTCTCCGCATTGCAAGGTGCAATTCTGAAATTTTTTGCTTTTTCCTGCTCCTCTTAGCATGATAAAGAAGATTCAAAGAGAGTGAGATGCCAGATCCTTTCGTTCAGTCAGTAGCTTCAATCATTTCTGGACGTTTTTCAATGGCAAAAATCATTGAATATTATAAATGCACAAACAGTAATTTCTCCGCATTGCAAGGTGCAATTCTGAAATTTTTTACTTTTTCCTGCTCCTCTTAGCATGATAAAGAAGATTCAAAGATAGTGAGATGCCAGCTCCTTTCATTCAGTCAGTAGCTTCAATCATTTCTGGTATATGAATAACATGATGTTTTTCAATGGCAAAAATCAATGAATATTGTAAATGCACAAACAGTAATTTCTCCGCATTGCAAGGTGCAATTCTGAAATTTTTTGCTTTTTCCTGCTCCTCTTAGCATGATAAAGAAGATTCAAAGAGAGTGAGATGCCAGCTCCTTTCATTCAGTCAGTAGCTTCAAACATTTCTGGTATATGAATAACATGATGTTTTTCAATGGCAAAAATCAATGAATATTGTAAATGCACAAACAGTAATTTCTCCGCATTGCAAGGTGCAAGTCTGAAATTTTTTGCTTTTTCCTGCTCCTCTTAGCATGATAAAGAAGATTCAAAGAGAGTGAGATGCCAGCTACTTTCATTCAGTCAGTAGCTTCAATCATTTCTGGACGTTTTTCAATGGTAAAAATCAATGAATATTGTAAATGCACAAACAGTAATTTCTCCACATTGCAAGGTGCAATTCTGAAATTTTTTGCTTTTTCCTGCTCCTCTTAGCATGATAAAGAAGATTCAAAGAGAGTGAGATGCCAGCTCCTTTCATTCAGTCAGTAGCTTCAAACATTTCTGGTATATGAATAACATGATGTTTTTCAATGGCAAAAATCAATGAATATTGTAAATGCACAAACAGTAATTTCTCCGCATTGCAAGGTGCAAGTCTGAAATTTTTTGCTTTTTCCTGCTCCTCTTAGCATGATAAAGAAGATTCAAAGAGAGTGAGATGCCAGCTCCTTTCATTCAGTCAGTAGCTTCAAACATTTCTGGTATATGAATAACATGATGTTTTTCAATGGCAAAAATCAATGAATATTGTAAATGCACAAACAGTAATTTCTCCGCATTGCAAGGTGCAAGTCTGAAATTTTTTGCTTTTTCCTGCTCCTCTTAGCATGATAAAGAAGATTCAAAGAGAGTGAGATGTCAGCTCCTTTCATTCAGTCAGTACCTTCAATCATTTCTGGATGTTTTTCAATGGCAAAAATCAATGAATATTGTAAATGCACAAACAGTAATTTCTCCGCATTGCAAGGTGCAATTCTGAAATTTTTTGCTTTTTCCCGCTCCTCTTAGCATGATAAAGAAGATTCAAAGAGAGTGAGGTGCCAGCTCCTTTCATTCAGTCAGTAGCTTCAAACATTTCTGGTATATGAATAACATGTTTTTCAATGGCAAAAATCAATGAATATTGTAAATGCACAAACAGTAATTTCTCCGCATTGCAAGGTGCAATTCTGAAATTTTTTGCTTTTTCCTGCTCCTCTTAGCATGATAAAGAAGATTCAAAGAGAGTGAGATGCCAGCTCCTTTCATTCAGTCAGTAGCTTCAATCATTTCTGGACGTTTTTCAATGGCAAAAATCAATGAATATTGTAAATGCACAAACAGCAATTTCTCCGCATTGCAAGGTGCAATTCTGAAATTTTTTGCTTTTTCCTGCTCCTCTTAGCATGATAAAGAAGATTCAAAGAGAGTGAGATGTCAGCTCCTTTCATTCAGTCAGTAGCTTCAAACATTTCTGGTATATGAATAACATGATGTTTTTCAATGGCAAAAATCAATGAATATTGTAAATGCACAAACAGTAATTTCTCCGCATTGCAAGGTGCAATTCTGAAATTTTTTGCTTTTTCCTGCTCCTCTTAGCATGATAAAGAAGATTCAAAGAGAGTGAGATGCCAGCTCCTTTCATTCAGTCAGTAGCTTCAATCATTTCTGGATGTTTTTCAATGGCAAAAATCAATGAATATTGTAAATGCACAAACAGTAATTTCTCCGCATTGCAAGGTGCAATTCTGAAATTTTTTGCTTTTTCCTGCTCCTCTTAGCATGATAAAGAAGATTCAAAGAGAGTGAGATGCCAGCTCCTTTCATTCAGTCAGTAGCTTCAATCATTTCTGGACGTTTTTCAATGGCAAAAATCAATGAATATTGTAAATGCACAAACAGTAATTTCTCCGCATTGCAAGGTGCAATTCTGAAATTTTTTGCTTTTTCCTGCTCCTCTTAGCATGATAAAGAAGATTCAAAGAGAGTGAGATGTCAGCTCCTTTCATTCAGTCAGTAGCTTCAAACATTTCTGGTATATGAATAACATGATGTTTTTCAATGGCAAAAATCAATGAATATTGTAAATGCACAAACAGTAATTTCTCCGCATTGCAAGGTGCAATTCTGAAATTTTTTGCTTTTTCCTGCTCCTCTTAGCATGATAAAGAAGATTCAAAGAGAGTGAGATGCCAGCTCCTTTCATTCAGTCAGTAGCTTCAATCATTTCTGGATGTTTTTCAATGGCAAAAATCAATGAATATTGTAAATGCACAAACAGTAATTTCTCCGCATTGCAAGGTGCAATTCTGAAATTTTTTGCTTTTTCCTGCTCCTCTTAGCATGATAAAGAAGATTCAAAGAGAGTGAGATGCCAGCTCCTTTCATTCAGTCAGTAGCTTCAATCATTTCTGGTATATGAATAACATGATGTTTTTCAATGGCAAAAATCAATGAATATTGTAAATGCACAAACAGTAATTTCTCCGCATTGCAAGGTGCAATTCTGAAATTTTTTGCTTTTTCCTGCTCCTCTTAGCATGATAAAGAAGATTCAAAGAGAGTGAGATGCCAGCTCCTTTCATTCAGTCAGTAGCTTCAAACATTTCTGGTATATGAATAACATGATGTTTTTCAATGGCAAAAATCAATGAATATTGTAAATGCACAAACAGTAATTTCTCCGCATTGCAAGGTGCAAGTCTGAAATTTTTTGCTTTTTCCTGCTCCACTTAGCATGATAAAGAAGATTCAAAGAGAGTGAGATGCCAGCTACTTTCATTCAGTCAGTAGCTTCAATCATTTCTGGACGTTTTTCAATGGTAAAAATCAATGAATATTGTAAATGCACAAACAGTAATTTCTCCACATTGCAAGGTGCAATTCTGAAATTTTTTGCTTTTTCCTGCTCCTCTTAGCATGATAAAGAAGATTCAAAGAGAGTGAGATGCCAGCTCCTTTCATTCAGTCAGTAGCTTCAAACATTTCTGGTATATGAATAACATGATGTTTTTCAATGGCAAAAATCAATGAATATTGTAAATGCACAAACAGTAATTTCTCCGCATTGCAAGGTGCAATTCTGAAATTTTTTGCTTTTTCCTGCTCCTCTTAGCATGATAAAGAAGATTCAAAGAGAGTGAGATGCCAGTTCCTTTCATTCAGTCAGTAGCTTCAATCATTTCTGGATGTTTTTCAATGGCAAAAATCAATGAATATTGTAAATGCACAAACAGTAATTTCTCCGCATTGCAAGGTGCAATTCTGAAATTTTTTGCTTTTTCCTGCTCCTCTTAGCATGATAAAGAAGATTCAAAGAGAGTGAGATGCCAGCTCCTTTCGTTCAGTCAGTAGCTTCAATCATTTCTGGACGTTTTTCAATGGCAAAAATCATTGAATATTATAAATGCACAAACAGTAATTTCTCCGCATTGCAAGGTGCAATTCTGAAATTTTTTGCTTTTTCCCGCTCCTCTTAGCATGATAAAGAAGATTCAAAGAGAGTGAGGTGCCAGCTCCTTTCATTCAGTCAGTAGCTTCAAACATTTCTGGTATATGAATAACATGTTTTTCAATGGCAAAAATCAATGAATATTGTAAATGCACAAACAGTAATTTCTCCGCATTGCAAGATGCAATTCTGAAATTTTTTGCTTTTTCCTGCTCCTCTTAGCATGATAAAGAAGATTCAAAGAGAGTGAGATGCCAGCTCCTTTCATTCAGTCAGTAGCTTCAAACATTTCTGGTATATGAATAACATGATGTTTTTCAATGGCAAAAATCAATGAATATTGTAAATGCACAAACAGTAATTTCTCCGCATTGCAAGGTGCAAGTCTGAAATTTTTTGCTTTTTCCTGCTCCTCTTAGCATGATAAAGAAGATTCAAAGAGAGTGAGATGCCAGCTACTTTCATTCAGTCAGTAGCTTCAATCATTTCTGGACGTTTTTCAATGGTAAAAATCAATGAATATTGTAAATGCACAAACAGTAATTTCTCCACATTGCAAGGTGCAATTCTGAAATTTTTTGCTTTTTCCTGCTCCTCTTAGCATGATAAAGAAGATTCAAAGAGAGTGAGATGCCAGCTCCTTTCATTCAGTCAGTAGCTTCAAACATTTCTGGTATATGAATAACATGATGTTTTTCAATGGCAAAAATCAATGAATATTATAAATGCACAAACAGTAATTTCTCCGCATTGCAAGGTGCAATTCTGAAATTTTTTGCTTTTTCCTGCTCCTCTTAGCATGATAAAGAAGATTCAAAGAGAGTGAGATGCCAGCTCCTTTCATTCAGTCAGTAGCTTCAATCATTTCTGGATGTTTTTCAATGGCAAAAATCAATGAATATTGTAAATGCACAAACAGTAATTTCTCCGCATTGCAAGGTGCAATTCTGAAATTTTTTGCTTTTTCCTGCTCCTCTTAGCATGATAAAGAAGATACAAAGAGAGTGAGATGCCAGCTCCTTTCGTTCAGTCAGTAGCTTCAATCATTTCTGGACGTTTTTCAATGGCAAAAATCATTGAATATTATAAATGCACAAACAGTAATTTCTCCGCATTGCAAGGTGCAATTCTGAAATTTTTTGCTTTTTCCCGCTCCTCTTAGCATGATAAAGAAGATTCAAAGAGAGTGAGGTGCCAGCTCCTTTCATTCAGTCAGTAGCTTCAAACATTTCTGGTATATGAATAACATGTTTTTCAATGGCAAAAATCAATGAATATTGTAAATGCACAAACAGTAATTTCTCCGCATTGCAAGGTGCAATTCTGAAATTTTTTGCTTTTTCCTGCTCCTCTTAGCATGATAAAGAAGATTCAAAGAGAGTGAGATGCCAGCTCCTTTCATTCAGTCAGTAGCTTCAATCATTTCTGGACGTTTTTCAATGGCAAAAATCAATGAATATTGTAAATGCACAAACAGTAATTTCTCCGCATTGCAAGGTGCAATTCTGAAATTTTTTGCTTTTTCCTGCTCCTCTTAGCATGATAAAGAAGATTCAAAGAGAGTGAGATGTCAGCTCCTTTCATTCAGTCAGTAGCTTCAAACATTTCTGGAATATGAATAACATGATGTTTTTCAATGGCAAAAATCAATGAATATTGTAAATGCACAAACAGTAATTTCTCCGCATTGCAAGGTGCAATTCTGAAATTTTTTGCTTTTTCCTGCTCCTCTTAGCATGATAAAGAAGATTCAAAGAGAGTGAGATGCCAGCTCCTTTCATTCAGTCAGTAGCTTCAATCATTTCTGGATGTTTTTCAATGGCAAAAATCAATGAATATTGTAAATGCACAAACAGTAATTTCTCCGCATTGCAAGGTGCAATTCTGAAATTTTTTGCTTTTTCCTGCTCCTCTTAGCATGATAAAGAAGATTCAAAGAGAGTGAGATGCCAGATCCTTTCGTTCAGTCAGTAGCTTCAATCATTTCTGGACGTTTTTCAATGGCAAAAATCATTGAATATTATAAATGCACAAACAGTAATTTCTCCGCATTGCAAGGTGCAATTCTGAAATTTTTTACTTTTTCCTGCTCCTCTTAGCATGATAAAGAAGATTCAAAGAGAGTGAGATGCCAGCTCCTTTCATTCAGTCAGTAGCTTCAATCATTTCTGGTATATGAATAACATGATGTTTTTCAATGGCAAAAATCAATGAATATTGTAAATGCACAAACAGTAATTTCTCCGCATTGCAAGGTGCAATTCTGAAATTTTTTGCTTTTTCCTGCTCCTCTTAGCATGATAAAGAAGATTCAAAGAGAGTGAGATGCCAGCTCCTTTCATTCAGTCAGTAGCTTCAAACATTTCTGGTATATGAATAACATGATGTTTTTCAATGGCAAAAATCAATGAATATTGTAAATGCACAAACAGTAATTTCTCCGCATTGCAAGGTGCAAGTCTGAAATTTTTTGCTTTTTCCTGCTCCTCTTAGCATGATAAAGAAGATTCAAAGAGAGTGAGATGCCAGCTACTTTCATTCAGTCAGTAGCTTCAATCATTTCTGGACGTTTTTCAATGGTAAAAATCAATGAATATTGTAAATGCACAAACAGTAATTTCTCCACATTGCAAGGTGCAATTCTGAAATTTTTTGCTTTTTCCTGCTCCTCTTAGCATGATAAAGAAGATTCAAAGAGAGTGAGATGCCAGCTCCTTTCATTCAGTCAGTAGCTTCAAACATTTCTGGTATATGAATAACATGATGTTTTTCAATGGCAAAAATCAATGAATATTGTAAATGCACAAACAGTAATTTCTCCGCATTGCAAGGTGCAAGTCTGAAATTTTTTGCTTTTTCCTGCTCCTCTTAGCATGATAAAGAAGATTCAAAGAGAGTGAGATGCCAGCTCCTTTCATTCAGTCAGTAGCTTCAAACATTTCTGGTATATGAATAACATGATGTTTTTCAATGGCAAAAATCAATGAATATTGTAAATGCACAAACAGTAATTTCTCCGCATTGCAAGGTGCAAGTCTGAAATTTTTTGCTTTTTCCTGCTCCTCTTAGCATGATAAAGAAGATTCAAAGAGAGTGAGATGCCAGCTCCTTTCATTCAGTCAGTACCTTCAATCATTTCTGGATGTTTTTCAATGGCAAAAATCAATGAATATTGTAAATGCACAAACAGTAATTTCTCCGCATTGCAAGGTGCAATTCTGAAATTTTTTGCTTTTTCCCGCTCCTCTTAGCATGATAAAGAAGATTCAAAGAGAGTGAGGTGCCAGCTCCTTTCATTCAGTCAGTAGCTTCAAACATTTCTGGTATATGAATAACATGTTTTTCAATGGCAAAAATCAATGAATATTGTAAATGCACAAACAGTAATTTCTCCGCATTGCAAGGTGCAATTCTGAAATTTTTTGCTTTTTCCTGCTCCTCTTAGCATGATAAAGAAGATTCAAAGAGAGTGAGATGCCAGCTCCTTTCATTCAGTCAGTAGCTTCAATCATTTCTGGACGTTTTTCAATGGCAAAAATCAATGAATATTGTAAATGCACAAACAGCAATTTCTCCGCATTGCAAGGTGCAATTCTGAAATTTTTTGCTTTTTCCTGCTCCTCTTAGCATGATAAAGAAGATTCAAAGAGAGTGAGATGTCAGCTCCTTTCATTCAGTCAGTAGCTTCAAACATTTCTGGTATATGAATAACATGATGTTTTTCAATGGCAAAAATCAATGAATATTGTAAATGCACAAACAGTAATTTCTCCGCATTGCAAGGTGCAATTCTGAAATTTTTTGCTTTTTCCTGCTCCTCTTAGCATGATAAAGAAGATTCAAAGAGAGTGAGATGCCAGCTCCTTTCATTCAGTCAGTAGCTTCAATCATTTCTGGATGTTTTTCAATGGCAAAAATCAATGAATATTGTAAATGCACAAACAGTAATTTCTCCGCATTGCAAGGTGCAATTCTGAAATTTTTTGCTTTTTCCTGCTCCTCTTAGCATGATAAAGAAGATTCAAAGAGAGTGAGATGCCAGCTCCTTTCATTCAGTCAGTAGCTTCAATCATTTCTGGACGTTTTTCAATGGCAAAAATCAATGAATATTGTAAATGCACAAACAGTAATTTCTCCGCATTGCAAGGTGCAATTCTGAAATTTTTTGCTTTTTCCTGCTCCTCTTAGCATGATAAAGAAGATTCAAAGAGAGTGAGATGTCAGCTCCTTTCATTCAGTCAGTAGCTTCAAACATTTCTGGTATATGAATAACATGATGTTTTTCAATGGCAAAAATCAATGAATATTGTAAATGCACAAACAGTAATTTCTCCGCATTGCAAGGTGCAATTCTGAAATTTTTTGCTTTTTCCTGCTCCTCTTAGCATGATAAAGAAGATTCAAAGAGAGTGAGATGCCAGCTCCTTTCATTCAGTCAGTAGCTTCAATCATTTCTGGATGTTTTTCAATGGCAAAAATCAATGAATATTGTAAATGCACAAACAGTAATTTCTCCGCATTGCAAGGTGCAATTCTGAAATTTTTTGCTTTTTCCTGCTCCTCTTAGCATGATAAAGAAGATTCAAAGAGAGTGAGATGCCAGCTCCTTTCATTCAGTCAGTAGCTTCAATCATTTCTGGTATATGAATAACATGATGTTTTTCAATGGCAAAAATCAATGAATATTGTAAATGCACAAACAGTAATTTCTCCGCATTGCAAGGTGCAATTCTGAAATTTTTTGCTTTTTCCTGCTCCTCTTAGCATGATAAAGAAGATTCAAAGAGAGTGAGATGCCAGCTCCTTTCATTCAGTCAGTAGCTTCAAACATTTCTGGTATATGAATAACATGATGTTTTTCAATGGCAAAAATCAATGAATATTGTAAATGCACAAACAGTAATTTCTCCGCATTGCAAGGTGCAAGTCTGAAATTTTTTGCTTTTTCCTGCTCCACTTAGCATGATAAAGAAGATTCAAAGAGAGTGAGATGCCAGCTACTTTCATTCAGTCAGTAGCTTCAATCATTTCTGGACGTTTTTCAATGGTAAAAATCAATGAATATTGTAAATGCACAAACAGTAATTTCTCCACATTGCAAGGTGCAATTCTGAAATTTTTTGCTTTTTCCTGCTCCTCTTAGCATGATAAAGAAGATTCAAAGAGAGTGAGATGCCAGCTCCTTTCATTCAGTCAGTAGCTTCAAACATTTCTGGTATATGAATAACATGATGTTTTTCAATGGCAAAAATCAATGAATATTGTAAATGCACAAACAGTAATTTCTCCGCATTGCAAGGTGCAATTCTGAAATTTTTTGCTTTTTCCTGCTCCTCTTAGCATGATAAAGAAGATTCAAAGAGAGTGAGATGCCAGTTCCTTTCATTCAGTCAGTAGCTTCAATCATTTCTGGATGTTTTTCAATGGCAAAAATCAATGAATATTGTAAATGCACAAACAGTAATTTCTCCGCATTGCAAGGTGCAATTCTGAAATTTTTTGCTTTTTCCTGCTCCTCTTAGCATGATAAAGAAGATTCAAAGAGAGTGAGATGCCAGCTCCTTTCGTTCAGTCAGTAGCTTCAATCATTTCTGGACGTTTTTCAATGGCAAAAATCATTGAATATTATAAATGCACAAACAGTAATTTCTCCGCATTGCAAGGTGCAATTCTGAAATTTTTTGCTTTTTCCCGCTCCTCTTAGCATGATAAAGAAGATTCAAAGAGAGTGAGGTGCCAGCTCCTTTCATTCAGTCAGTAGCTTCAAACATTTCTGGTATATGAATAACATGTTTTTCAATGGCAAAAATCAATGAATATTGTAAATGCACAAACAGTAATTTCTCCGCATTGCAAGATGCAATTCTGAAATTTTTTGCTTTTTCCTGCTCCTCTTAGCATGATAAAGAAGATTCAAAGAGAGTGAGATGCCAGCTCCTTTCATTCAGTCAGTAGCTTCAATCATTTCTGGACGTTTTTCAATGGCAAAAATCAATGAATATTGTAAATGCACAAACAGTAATTTCTCCGCATTGCAAGGTGCAATTCTGAAATTTTTTGCTTTTTCCTGCTCCTCTTAGCATGATAAAGAAGATTCAAAGAGAGTGAGATGTCAGCTCCTTTCATTCAGTCAGTAGCTTCAAACATTTCTGGAATATGAATAACATGATGTTTTTCAATGGCAAAAATCAATGAATATTGTAAATGCACAAACAGTAATTTCTCCGCATTGCAAGGTGCAATTCTGAAATTTTTTGCTTTTTCCTGCTCCTCTTAGCATGATAAAGAAGATTCAAAGAGAGTGAGATGCCAGCTCCTTTCATTCAGTCAGTAGCTTCAATCATTTCTGGATGTTTTTCAATGGCAAAAATCAATGAATATTGTAAATGCACAAACAGTAATTTCTCCGCATTGCAAGGTGCAATTCTGAAATTTTTTGCTTTTTCCTGCTCCTCTTAGCATGATAAAGAAGATTCAAAGAGAGTGAGATGCCAGCTCCTTTCGTTCAGTCAGTAGCTTCAATCATTTCTGGACGTTTTTCAATGGCAAAAATCATTGAATATTATAAATGCACAAACAGTAATTTCTCCGCATTGCAAGGTGCAATTCTGAAATTTTTTACTTTTTCCTGCTCCTCTTAGCATGATAAAGAAGATTCAAAGAGAGTGAGATGCCAGCTCCTTTCATTCAGTCAGTAGCTTCAATCATTTCTGGTATATGAATAACATGATGTTTTTCAATGGCAAAAATCAATGAATATTGTAAATGCACAAACAGTAATTTCTCCGCATTGCAAGGTGCAATTCTGAAATTTTTTGCTTTTTCCTGCTCCTCTTAGCATGATAAAGAAGATTCAAAGAGAGTGAGATGCCAGCTCCTTTCATTCAGTCAGTAGCTTCAAACATTTCTGGTATATGAATAACATGATGTTTTTCAATGGCAAAAATCAATGAATATTGTAAATGCACAAACAGTAATTTCTCCGCATTGCAAGGTGCAAGTCTGAAATTTTTTGCTTTTTCCTGCTCCTCTTAGCATGATAAAGAAGATTCAAAGAGAGTGAGATGCCAGCTACTTTCATTCAGTCAGTAGCTTCAATCATTTCTGGACGTTTTTCAATGGTAAAAATCAATGAATATTGTAAATGCACAAACAGTAATTTCTCCACATTGCAAGGTGCAATTCTGAAATTTTTTGCTTTTTCCTGCTCCTCTTAGCATGATAAAGAAGATTCAAAGAGAGTGAGATGCCAGCTCCTTTCATTCAGTCAGTAGCTTCAATCATTTCTGGTATATGAATAACATGATGTTTTTCAATGGCAAAAATCAATGAATATTGTAAATGCACAAACAGTAATTTCTCCGCATTGCAAGGTGCAATTCTGAAATTTTTTGCTTTTTCCTGCTCCTCTTAGCATGATAAAGAAGATTCAAAGAGAGTGAGATGCCAGCTCCTTTCATTCAGTCAGTAGCTTCAAACATTTCTGGTATATGAATAACATGATGTTTTTCAATGGCAAAAATCAATGAATATTGTAAATGCACAAACAGTAATTTCTCCGCATTGCAAGGTGCAAGTCTGAAATTTTTTGCTTTTTCCTGCTCCTCTTAGCATGATAAAGAAGATTCAAAGAGAGTGAGATGCCAGCTACTTTCATTCAGTCAGTAGCTTCAATCATTTCTGGACGTTTTTCAATGGTAAAAATCAATGAATATTGTAAATGCACAAACAGTAATTTCTCCACATTGCAAGGTGCAATTCTGAAATTTTTTGCTTTTTCCTGCTCCTCTTAGCATGATAAAGAAGATTCAAAGAGAGTGAGATGCCAGCTCCTTTCATTCAGTCAGTAGCTTCAAACATTTCTGGTATATGAATAACATGATGTTTTTCAATGGCAAAAATCAATGAATATTGTAAATGCACAAACAGTAATTTCTCCGCATTGCAAGGTGCAATTCTGAAATTTTTTGCTTTTTCCTGCTCCTCTTAGCATGATAAAGAAGATTCAAAGAGAGTGAGATGCCAGTTCCTTTCATTCAGTCAGTAGCTTCAATCATTTCTGGATGTTTTTCAATGGCAAAAATCAATGAATATTGTAAATGCACAAACAGTAATTTCTCCGCATTGCAAGGTGCAATTCTGAAATTTTTTGCTTTTTCCTGCTCCTCTTAGCATGATAAAGAAGATTCAAAGAGAGTGAGATGCCAGCTCCTTTCGTTCAGTCAGTAGCTTCAATCATTTCTGGACGTTTTTCAATGGCAAAAATCATTGAATATTATAAATGCACAAACAGTAATTTCTCCGCATTGCAAGGTGCAATTCTGAAATTTTTTGCTTTTTCCCGCTCCTCTTAGCATGATAAAGAAGATTCAAAGAGAGTGAGGTGCCAGCTCCTTTCATTCAGTCAGTAGCTTCAAACATTTCTGGTATATGAATAACATGTTTTTCAATGGCAAAAATCAATGAATATTGTAAATGCACAAACAGTAATTTCTCCGCATTGCAAGATGCAATTCTGATATTTTTTGCTTTTTCCTGCTCCTCTTAGCATGATAAAGAAGATTCAAAGAGAGTGAGATGCCAGCTCCTTTCATTCAGTCAGTAGCTTCAATCATTTCTGGACGTTTTTCAATGGCAAAAATCAATGAATATTGTAAATGCACAAACAGTAATTTCTCCGCATTGCAAGGTGCAATTCTGAAATTTTTTGCTTTTTCCTGCTCCTCTTAGCATGATAAAGAAGATTCAAAGAGAGTGAGATGTCAGCTCCTTTCATTCAGTCAGTAGCTTCAAACATTTCTGGAATATGAATAACATGATGTTTTTCAATGGCAAAAATCAATGAATATTGTAAATGCACAAACAGTAATTTCTCCGCATTGCAAGGTGCAATTCTGAAATTTTTTGCTTTTTCCTGCTCCTCTTAGCATGATAAAGAAGATTCAAAGAGAGTGAGATGCCAGCTCCTTTCATTCAGTCAGTAGCTTCAATCATTTCTGGATGTTTTTCAATGGCAAAAATCAATGAATATTGTAAATGCACAAACAGTAATTTCTCCGCATTGCAAGGTGCAATTCTGAAATTTTTTGCTTTTTCCTGCTCCTCTTAGCATGATAAAGAAGATTCAAAGAGAGTGAGATGCCAGCTCCTTTCGTTCAGTCAGTAGCTTCAATCATTTCTGGACGTTTTTCAATGGCAAAAATCATTGAATATTATAAATGCACAAACAGTAATTTCTCCGCATTGCAAGGTGCAATTCTGAAATTTTTTACTTTTTCCTGCTCCTCTTAGCATGATAAAGAAGATTCAAAGAGAGTGAGATGCCAGCTCCTTTCATTCAGTCAGTAGCTTCAATCATTTCTGGTATATGAATAACATGATGTTTTTCAATGGCAAAAATCAATGAATATTGTAAATGCACAAACAGTAATTTCTCCGCATTGCAAGGTGCAATTCTGAAATTTTTTGCTTTTTCCTGCTCCTCTTAGCATGATAAAGAAGATTCAAAGAGAGTGAGATGCCAGCTCCTTTCATTCAGTCAGTAGCTTCAAACATTTCTGGTATATGAATAACATGATGTTTTTCAATGGCAAAAATCAATGAATATTGTAAATGCACAAACAGTAATTTCTCCGCATTGCAAGGTGCAAGTCTGAAATTTTTTGCTTTTTCCTGCTCCTCTTAGCATGATAAAGAAGATTCAAAGAGAGTGAGATGCCAGCTACTTTCATTCAGTCAGTAGCTTCAATCATTTCTGGACGTTTTTCAATGGTAAAAATCAATGAATATTGTAAATGCACAAACAGTAATTTCTCCACATTGCAAGGTGCAATTCTGAAATTTTTTGCTTTTTCCTGCTCCTCTTAGCATGATAAAGAAGATTCAAAGAGAGTGAGATGCCAGCTCCTTTCATTCAGTCAGTAGCTTCAAACATTTCTGGTATATGAATAACATGATGTTTTTCAATGGCAAAAATCAATGAATATTGTAAATGCACAAACAGTAATTTCTCCGCATTGCAAGGTGCAATTCTGAAATTTTTTGCTTTTTCCTGCTCCTCTTAGCATGATAAAGAAGATTCAAAGAGAGTGAGATGCCAGCTCCTTTCATTCAGTCAGTAGCTTCAAACATTTCTGGTATATGAATAACATGATGTTTTTCAATGGCAAAAATCAATGAATATTGTAAATGCACAAACAGTAATTTCTCCGCATTGCAAGGTGCAAGTCTGAAATTTTTTGCTTTTTCCTGCTCCTCTTAGCATGATAAAGAAGATTCAAAGAGAGTGAGATGCCAGCTACTTTCATTCAGTCAGTAGCTTCAATCATTTCTGGACGTTTTTCAATGGTAAAAATCAATGAATATTGTAAATGCACAAACAGTAATTTCTCCACATTGCAAGGTGCAATTCTGAAATTTTTTGCTTTTTCCTGCTCCTCTTAGCATGATAAAGAAGATTCAAAGAGAGTGAGATGCCAGCTCCTTTCATTCAGTCAGTAGCTTCAATCATTTCTGGTATATGAATAACATGATGTTTTTCAATGGCAAAAATCAATGAATATTGTAAATGCACAAACAGTAATTTCTCCGCATTGCAAGGTGCAATTCTGAAATTTTTTGCTTTTTCCTGCTCCTCTTAGCATGATAAAGAAGATTCAAAGAGAGTGAGATGCCAGCTCCTTTCATTCAGTCAGTAGCTTCAAACATTTCTGGTATATGAATAACATGATGTTTTTCAATGGCAAAAATCAATGAATATTGTAAATGCACAAACAGTAATTTCTCCGCATTGCAAGGTGCAAGTCTGAAATTTTTTGCTTTTTCCTGCTCCTCTTAGCATGATAAAGAAGATTCAAAGAGAGTGAGATGCCAGCTACTTTCATTCAGTCAGTAGCTTCAATCATTTCTGGACGTTTTTCAATGGTAAAAATCAATGAATGTTGTAAATGCACAAACAGTAATTTCTCCACATTGCAAGGTGCAATTCTGAAATTTTTTGCTTTTTCCTGCTCCTCTTAGCATGATAAAGAAGATTCAAAGAGAGTGAGATGCCAGCTCCTTTCATTCAGTCAGTAGCTTCAAACATTTCTGGTATATGAATAACATGATGTTTTTCAATGGCAAAAATCAATGAATATTGTAAATGCACAAACAGTAATTTCTCCGCATTGCAAGGTGCAATTCTGAAATTTTTTGCTTTTTCCTGCTCCTCTTAGCATGATAAAGAAGATTCAAAGAGAGTGAGATGCCAGTTCCTTTCATTCAGTCAGTAGCTTCAATCATTTCTGGATGTTTTTCAATGGCAAAAATCAATGAATATTGTAAATGCACAAACAGTAATTTCTCCGCATTGCAAGGTGCAATTCTGAAATTTTTTGCTTTTTCCTGCTCCTCTTAGCATGATAAAGAAGATTCAAAGAGAGTGAGATGCCAGCTCCTTTCGTTCAGTCAGTAGCTTCAATCATTTCTGGACGTTTTTCAATGGCAAAAATCATTGAATATTATAAATGCACAAACAGTAATTTCTCCGCATTGCAAGGTGCAATTCTGAAATTTTTTGCTTTTTCCCGCTCCTCTTAGCATGATAAAGAAGATTCAAAGAGAGTGAGGTGCCAGCTCCTTTCATTCAGTCAGTAGCTTCAAACATTTCTGGTATATGAATAACATGTTTTTCAATGGCAAAAATCAATGAATATTGTAAATGCACAAACAGTAATTTCTCCGCATTGCAAGATGCAATTCTGAAATTTTTTGCTTTTTCCTGCTCCTCTTAGCATGATAAAGAAGATTCAAAGAGAGTGAGATGCCAGCTCCTTTCATTCAGTCAGTAGCTTCAATCATTTCTGGACGTTTTTCAATGGCAAAAATCAATGAATATTGTAAATGCACAAACAGTAATTTCTCCGCATTGCAAGGTGCAATTCTGAAATTTTTTGCTTTTTCCTGCTCCTCTTAGCATGATAAAGAAGATTCAAAGAGAGTGAGATGTCAGCTCCTTTCATTCAGTCAGTAGCTTCAAACATTTCTGGAATATGAATAACATGATGTTTTTCAATGGCAAAAATCAATGAATATTGTAAATGCACAAACAGTAATTTCTCCGCATTGCAAGGTGCAATTCTGAAATTTTTTGCTTTTTCCTGCTCCTCTTAGCATGATAAAGAAGATTCAAAGAGAGTGAGATGCCAGCTCCTTTCATTCAGTCAGTAGCTTCAATCATTTCTGGATGTTTTTCAATGGCAAAAATCAATGAATATTGTAAATGCACAAACAGTAATTTCTCCGCATTGCAAGGTGCAATTCTGAAATTTTTTGCTTTTTCCTGCTCCTCTTAGCATGATAAAGAAGATTCAAAGAGAGTGAGATGCCAGCTCCTTTCGTTCAGTCAGTAGCTTCAATCATTTCTGGACGTTTTTCAATGGCAAAAATCATTGAATATTATAAATGCACAAACAGTAATTTCTCCGCATTGCAAGGTGCAATTCTGAAATTTTTTACTTTTTCCTGCTCCTCTTAGCATGATAAAGAAGATTCAAAGAGAGTGAGATGCCAGCTCCTTTCATTCAGTCAGTAGCTTCAATCATTTCTGGTATATGAATAACATGATGTTTTTCAATGGCAAAAATCAATGAATATTGTAAATGCACAAACAGTAATTTCTCCGCATTGCAAGGTGCAATTCTGAAATTTTTTGCTTTTTCCTGCTCCTCTTAGCATGATAAAGAAGATTCAAAGAGAGTGAGATGCCAGCTCCTTTCATTCAGTCAGTAGCTTCAAACATTTCTGGTATATGAATAACATGATGTTTTTCAATGGCAAAAATCAATGAATATTGTAAATGCACAAACAGTAATTTCTCCGCATTGCAAGGTGCAAGTCTGAAATTTTTTGCTTTTTCCTGCTCCTCTTAGCATGATAAAGAAGATTCAAAGAGAGTGAGATGCCAGCTACTTTCATTCAGTCAGTAGCTTCAATCATTTCTGGACGTTTTTCAATGGTAAAAATCAATGAATATTGTAAATGCACAAACAGTAATTTCTCCACATTGCAAGGTGCAATTCTGAAATTTTTTGCTTTTTCCTGCTCCTCTTAGCATGATAAAGAAGATTCAAAGAGAGTGAGATGCCAGCTCCTTTCATTCAGTCAGTAGCTTCAAACATTTCTGGTATATGAATAACATGATGTTTTTCAATGGCAAAAATCAATGAATATTGTAAATGCACAAACAGTAATTTCTCCGCATTGCAAGGTGCAATTCTGAAATTTTTTGCTTTTTCCTGCTCCTCTTAGCATGATAAAGAAGATTCAAAGAGAGTGAGATGCCAGCTCCTTTCATTCAGTCAGTAGCTTCAAACATTTCTGGTATATGAATAACATGATGTTTTTCAATGGCAAAAATCAATGAATATTGTAAATGCACAAACAGTAATTTCTCCGCATTGCAAGGTGCAAGTCTGAAATTTTTTACTTTTTCCTGCTCCTCTTAGCATGATAAAGAAGATTCAAAGAGAGTGAGATGCCAGCTAATTTCATTCAGTCAGTAGCTTCAATCATTTCTGGACGTTTTTCAATGGTAAAAATCAATGAATATTGTAAATGCACAAACAGTAATTTCTCCACATTGCAAGGTGCAATTCTGAAATTTTTTGCTTTTTCCTGCTCCTCTTAGCATGATAAAGAAGATTCAAAGAGAGTGAGATGCCAGCTCCTTTCATTCAGTCAGTAGCTTCAAACATTTCTGGTATATGAATAACATGATGTTTTTCAATGGCAAAAATCAATGAATATTGTAAATGCACAAACAGTAATTTCTCCGCATTGCAAGGTGCAATTCTGAAATTTTTTGCTTTTTCCTGCTCCTCTTAGCATGATAAAGAAGATTCAAAGAGAGTGAGATGCCAGCTCCTTTCATTCAGTCAGTAGCTTCAATCATTTCTGGATGTTTTTCAATGGCAAAAATCAATGAATATTGTAAATGCACAAACTGTAATTTCTCCGCATTGCAAGGTGCAATTCTGAAATTTTTTGCTTTTTCCTGCTCCTCTTAGCATGATAAAGAAGATTCAAAGAGAGTGAGATGCCAGCTCCTTTCATTCAGTCAGTAGCTTCAATCATTTCTGGACGTTTTTCAATGGCAAAAACCAATGAATATTGTAAATGCACAAACAGTAATTTCTCCGCATTGCAAGGTGCAATTCTGAAATTTTTTGCTTTTTCCTGCTCCTCTTAGCATGATAAAGAAGATTCAAAGAGAGTGAGATGCCAGCTCCTTTCATTCAGTCAGTAACTTCAATCATTTCTGGACGTTTTTCAATGGCAAAAATCAATGAATATTGTAAATGCACAAACAGTAATTTCTCCGCATTGCAAGGTGCAATTCTGAAATTTTTTGCTTTTTCCTGCTCCTCTTAGCATGATAAAGAAGATTCAAAGAGAGTGAGATGCCAGCTCCTTTCATTCAGTCAGTAGCTTCAAACATTTCTGGTATATGAATAACATGATGTTTTTCAATGGCAAAAATCAATGAATATTGTAAATGCACAAACAGTAATTTCTCCGCATTGCAAGGTGCAATTCTGAAATTTTTTGCTTTTTCCTGCTCCTCTTAGCATGATAAAGAAGATTCAAAGAGAGTGAGATGCCAGCTCCTTTCATTCAGTCAGTAGCTTCAATCATTTCTGGACGTTTTTCAATGGCAAAAATCATTGAATATTATAAATGCACAAACAGTAATTTCTCCGCATTGCAAGGTGCAATTCTGAAATTTTTTTTACTTTTTCCTGCTCCTCTTAGCATGATAAAGAAGATTCAAAGAGAGTGAGATGCCAGCTCCTTTCATTCAGTCAGTAGCTTCAATCATTTCTGGTATATGAATAACATGATGTTTTTCAATGGCAAAAATCAATGAATATTGTAAATGCACAAACAGTAATTTCTCCGCATTGCAAGGTGCAATTCTGAAATTTTTTGCTTTTTCCTGCTCCTCTTAGCATGATAAAGAAGATTCAAAGAGAGTGAGATGCCAGCTCCTTTCATTCAGTCAGTAGCTTCAAACATTTCTGGTATATGAATAACATGATGTTTTTCAATGGCAAAAATCAATGAATATTGTAAATGCACAAACAGTAATTTCTCCGCATTGCAAGGTGCAAGTCTGAAATTTTTTGCTTTTTCCTGCTCCTCTTAGCATGATAAAGAAGATTCAAAGAGAGTGAGATGCCAGCTACTTTCATTCAGTCAGTAGCTTCAATCATTTCTGGACGTTTTTCAATGGTAAAAATCAATGAATATTGTAAATGCACAAACAGTAATTTCTCCACATTGCAAGGTGCAATTCTGAAATTTTTTGCTTTTTCCTGCTCCTCTTAGCATGATAAAGAAGATTCAAAGAGAGTGAGATGCCAGCTCCTTTCATTCAGTCAGTAGCTTCAAACATTTCTGGTATATGAATAACATGATGTTTTTCAATGGCAAAAATCAATGAATATTGTAAATGCACAAACAGTAATTTCTCCGCATTGCAAGGTGCAATTCTGAAATTTTTTGCTTTTTCCTGCTCCTCTTAGCATGATAAAGAAGATTCAAAGAGAGTGAGATGCCAGCTCCTTTCATTCAGTCAGTAGCTTCAAACATTTCTGGTATATGAATAACATGATGTTTTTCAATGGCAAAAATCAATGAATATTGTAAATGCACAAACAGTAATTTCTCCGCATTGCAAGGTGCAAGTCTGAAATTTTTTGCTTTTTCCTGCTCCTCTTAGCATGATAAAGAAGATTCAAAGAGAGTGAGATGCCAGCTACTTTCATTCAGTCAGTAGCTTCAATCATTTCTGGACGTTTTTCAATGGTAAAAATCAATGAATATTGTAAATGCACAAACAGTAATTTCTCCACATTGCAAGGTGCAATTCTGAAATTTTTTGCTTTTTCCTGCTCCTCTTAGCATGATAAAGAAGATTCAAAGAGAGTGAGATGCCAGCTCCTTTCATTCAGTCAGTAGCTTCAATCATTTCTGGTATATGAATAACATGATGTTTTTCAATGGCAAAAATCAATGAATATTGTAAATGCACAAACAGTAATTTCTCCGCATTGCAAGGTGCAATTCTGAAATTTTTTGCTTTTTCCTGCTCCTCTTAGCATGATAAAGAAGATTCAAAGAGAGTGAGATGCCAGCTCCTTTCATTCAGTCAGTAGCTTCAAACATTTCTGGTATATGAATAACATGATGTTTTTCAATGGCAAAAATCAATGAATATTGTAAATGCACAAACAGTAATTTCTCCGCATTGCAAGGTGCAAGTCTGAAATTTTTTGCTTTTTCCTGCTCCTCTTAGCATGATAAAGAAGATTCAAAGAGAGTGAGATGCCAGCTACTTTCATTCAGTCAGTAGCTTCAATCATTTCTGGACGTTTTTCAATGGTAAAAATCAATGAATATTGTAAATGCACAAACAGTAATTTCTCCACATTGCAAGGTGCAATTCTGAAATTTTTTGCTTTTTCCTGCTCCTCTTAGCATGATAAAGAAGATTCAAAGAGAGTGAGATGCCAGCTCCTTTCATTCAGTCAGTAGCTTCAAACATTTCTGGTATATGAATAACATGATGTTTTTCAATGGCAAAAATCAATGAATATTGTAAATGCACAAACAGTAATTTCTCCGCATTGCAAGGTGCAATTCTGAAATTTTTTGCTTTTTCCTGCTCCTCTTAGCATGATAAAGAAGATTCAAAGAGAGTGAGATGCCAGCTCCTTTCATTCAGTCAGTAGCTTCAATCATTTCTGGACGTTTTTCAATGGCAAAAATCAATGAATATTGTAAATGCACAAACAGTAATTTCTCCGCATTGCAAGGTGCAATTCTGAAATTTTTTGCTTTTTCCTGCTCCTCTTAGCATGATAAAGAAGATTCAAAGAGAGTGAGATGTCAGCTCCTTTCATTCAGTCAGTAGCTTCAAACATTTCTGGAATATGAATAACATGATGTTTTTCAATGGCAAAAATCAATGAATATTGTAAATGCACAAACAGTAATTTCTCCGCATTGCAAGGTGCAATTCTGAAATTTTTTGCTTTTTCCTGCTCCTCTTAGCATGATAAAGAAGATTCAAAGAGAGTGAGATGCCAGCTCCTTTCATTCAGTCAGTAGCTTCAATCATTTCTGGATGTTTTTCAATGGCAAAAATCAATGAATATTGTAAATGCACAAACAGTAATTTCTCCGCATTGCAAGGTGCAATTCTGAAATTTTTTGCTTTTTCCTGCTCCTCTTAGCATGATAAAGAAGATTCAAAGAGAGTGAGATGCCAGCTCCTTTCGTTCAGTCAGTAGCTTCAATCATTTCTGGACGTTTTTCAATGGCAAAAATCATTGAATATTATAAATGCACAAACAGTAATTTCTCCGCATTGCAAGGTGCAATTCTGAAATTTTTTACTTTTTCCTGCTCCTCTTAGCATGATAAAGAAGATTCAAAGAGAGTGAGATGCCAGCTCCTTTCATTCAGTCAGTAGCTTCAATCATTTCTGGTATATGAATAACATGATGTTTTTCAATGGCAAAAATCAATGAATATTGTAAATGCACAAACAGTAATTTCTCCGCATTGCAAGGTGCAATTCTGAAATTTTTTGCTTTTTCCTGCTCCTCTTAGCATGATAAAGAAGATTCAAAGAGAGTGAGATGCCAGCTCCTTTCATTCAGTCAGTAGCTTCAAACATTTCTGGTATATGAATAACATGATGTTTTTCAATGGCAAAAATCAATGAATATTGTAAATGCACAAACAGTAATTTCTCCGCATTGCAAGGTGCAAGTCTGAAATTTTTTGCTTTTTCCTGCTCCTCTTAGCATGATAAAGAAGATTCAAAGAGAGTGAGATGCCAGCTACTTTCATTCAGTCAGTAGCTTCAATCATTTCTGGACGTTTTTCAATGGTAAAAATCAATGAATATTGTAAATGCACAAACAGTAATTTCTCCACATTGCAAGGTGCAATTCTGAAATTTTTTGCTTTTTCCTGCTCCTCTTAGCATGATAAAGAAGATTCAAAGAGAGTGAGATGCCAGCTCCTTTCATTCAGTCAGTAGCTTCAAACATTTCTGGTATATGAATAACATGATGTTTTTCAATGGCAAAAATCAATGAATATTGTAAATGCACAAACAGTAATTTCTCCGCATTGCAAGGTGCAATTCTGAAATTTTTTGCTTTTTCCTGCTCCTCTTAGCATGATAAAGAAGATTCAAAGAGAGTGAGATGCCAGCTCCTTTCATTCAGTCAGTAGCTTCAAACATTTCTGGTATATGAATAACATGATGTTTTTCAATGGCAAAAATCAATGAATATTGTAAATGCACAAACAGTAATTTCTCCGCATTGCAAGGTGCAAGTCTGAAATTTTTTACTTTTTCCTGCTCCTCTTAGCATGATAAAGAAGATTCAAAGAGAGTGAGATGCCAGCTACTTTCATTCAGTCAGTAGCTTCAATCATTTCTGGACGTTTTTCAATGGTAAAAATCAATGAATATTGTAAATGCACAAACAGTAATTTCTCCACATTGCAAGGTGCAATTCTGAAATTTTTTGCTTTTTCCTGCTCCTCTTAGCATGATAAAGAAGATTCAAAGAGAGTGAGATGCCAGCTCCTTTCATTCAGTCAGTAGCTTCAAACATTTCTGGTATATGAATAACATGATGTTTTTCAATGGCAAAAATCAATGAATATTGTAAATGCACAAACAGTAATTTCTCCGCATTGCAAGGTGCAATTCTGAAATTTTTGCTTTTTCCTGCTCCTCTTAGCATGATAAAGAAGATTCAAAGAGAGTGAGATGCCAGCTCCTTTCATTCAGTCAGTAGCTTCAATCATTTCTGGATGTTTTTCAATGGCAAAAATCAATGAATATTGTAAATGCACAAACTGTAATTTCTCCGCATTGCAAGGTGCAATTCTGAAATTTTTTGCTTTTTCCTGCTCCTCTTAGCATGATAAAGAAGATTCAAAGAGAGTGAGATGCCAGCTCCTTTCATTCAGTCAGTAGCTTCAATCATTTCTGGACGTTTTTCAATGGCAAAAACCAATGAATATTGTAAATGCACAAACAGTAATTTCTCCGCATTGCAAGGTGCAATTCTGAAATTTTTTGCTTTTTCCTGCTCCTCTTAGCATGATAAAGAAGATTCAAAGAGAGTGAGATGCCAGCTCCTTTCATTCAGTCAGTAACTTCAATCATTTCTGGACGTTTTTCAATGGCAAAAATCAATGAATATTGTAAATGCACAAACAGTAATTTCTCCGCATTGCAAGGTGCAATTCTGAAATTTTTTGCTTTTTCCTGCTCCTCTTAGCATGATAAAGAAGATTCAAAGAGAGTGAGATGCCAGCTCCTTTCATTCAGTCAGTAGCTTCAAACATTTCTGGTATATGAATAACATGATGTTTTTCAATGGCAAAAATCAATGAATATTGTAAATGCACAAACAGTAATTTCTCCGCATTGCAAGGTGCAATTCTGAAATTTTTTGCTTTTTCCTGCTCCTCTTAGCATGATAAAGAAGATTCAAAGAGAGTGAGATGCCAGCTCCTTTCATTCAGTCAGTAGCTTCAATCATTTCTGGACGTTTTTCAATGGCAAAAATCATTGAATATTATAAATGCACAAACAGTAATTTCTCCGCATTGCAAGGTGCAATTCTGAAATTTTTTTTACTTTTTCCTGCTCCTCTTAGCATGATAAAGAAGATTCAAAGAGAGTGAGATGCCAGCTCCTTTCATTCAGTCAGTAGCTTCAATCATTTCTGGTATATGAATAACATGATGTTTTTCAATGGCAAAAATCAATGAATATTGTATATGCACAAACAGTAATTTCTCCGCATTGCAAGGTGCAAGTCTGAAATTTTTTGCTTTTTCCTGCTCCTCTTAGCATGATAAAGAAGATTCAAAGAGAGTGAGATGCCAGCTACTTTCATTCAGTCAGTAGCTTCAATCATTTCTGGACGTTTTTCAATGGTAAAAATCAATGAATATTGTAAATGCACAAACAGTAATTTCTCCACATTGCAAGGTGCAATTATGTAATTTTTTGCTTTTTCCTGCTCCTCTTAGCATGATAAAGAAGATTCAAAGAGAGTGAGATGCCAGCTCCTTTCATTCAGTCAGTAGCTTCAAACATTTCTGGTATATGAATAACATGATGTTTTTCAATGGCAAAAATCAATGAATATTGTAAATGCACAAACAGTAATTTCTCCGCATTGCAAGGTGCAATTCTGAAATTTTTTGCTTTTTCCTGCTCCTCTTAGCATGATAAAGAAGATTCAAAGAGAGTGAGATGCCAGCTCCTTTCATTCAGTCAGTAGCTTCAATCATTTCTGGATGTTTTTCAATGGCAAAAATCAATGAATATTGTAAATGCACAAACTGTAATTTCTCCGCATTGCAAGGTGCAATTCTGAAATTTTTTGCTTTTTCCTGCTAATCCTAGCATGATAGAGAAGATTCAAAGAGAGTGAGATGCCAGCTCCTTTCATTCAGTCAGTAGCTTCAAACATTTCTGGTATATGAAAAACAT
Source organism: Phyllobates terribilis (assembly GCF_046119375.1). Classification (NCBI taxonomy): domain Eukaryota; kingdom Metazoa; phylum Chordata; class Amphibia; order Anura; family Dendrobatidae; genus Phyllobates; species Phyllobates terribilis. The sequence goes on from NW_027364376.1 coordinate 160,209, forward strand.
GTTTTTCAATGGCAAAAATCAATGAATATTGTAAATGCACAAACAGTAATTTCTCCGCATTGCAAGGTGCAAGTCTGAAATTTTTTGCTTTTTCCTGCTCCTCTTAGCATGATAAAGAAGATTCAAAGAGAGTGAGATGCCAGCTACTTTCATTCAGTCAGTAGCTTCAATCATTTCTGGACGTTTTTCAATGGTAAAAATCAATGAATATTGTAAATGCACAAACAGTAATTTCTCCACATTGCAAGGTGCAATTCTGAAATTTTTTGCTTTTTCCTGCTCCTCTTAGCATGATAAAGAAGATTCAAAGAGAGTGAGATGCCAGCTCCTTTCATTCAGTCAGTAGCTTCAAACATTTCTGGTATATGAATAACATGATGTTTTTCAATGGCAAAAATCAATGAATATTGTAAATGCACAAACAGTAATTTCTCCGCATTGCAAGGTGCAATTCTGAAATTTTTTGCTTTTTCCTGCTCCTCTTAGCATGATAAAGAAGATTCAAAGAGAGTGAGATGCCAGCTCCTTTCATTCAGTCAGTAGCTTCAAACATTTCTGGTATATGAATAACATGATGTTTTTCAATGGCAAAAATCAATGAATATTGTAAATGCACAAACAGTAATTTCTCCGCATTGCAAGGTGCAAGTCTGAAATTTTTTGCTTTTTCCTGCTCCTCTTAGCATGATAAAGAAGATTCAAAGAGAGTGAGATGCCAGCTACTTTCATTCAGTCAGTAGCTTCAATCATTTCTGGACGTTTTTCAATGGTAAAAATCAATGAATATTGTAAATGCACAAACAGTAATTTCTCCACATTGCAAGGTGCAATTCTGAAATTTTTTGCTTTTTCCTGCTCCTCTTAGCATGATAAAGAAGATTCAAAGAGAGTGAGATGCCAGCTCCTTTCATTCAGTCAGTAGCTTCAATCATTTCTGGTATATGAATAACATGATGTTTTTCAATGGCAAAAATCAATGAATATTGTAAATGCACAAACAGTAATTTCTCCGCATTGCAAGGTGCAATTCTGAAATTTTTTGCTTTTTCCTGCTCCTCTTAGCATGATAAAGAAGATTCAAAGAGAGTGAGATGCCAGCTCCTTTCATTCAGTCAGTAGCTTCAAACATTTCTGGTATATGAATAACATGATGTTTTTCAATGGCAAAAATCAATGAATATTGTAAATGCACAAACAGTAATTTCTCCGCATTGCAAGGTGCAAGTCTGAAATTTTTTGCTTTTTCCTGCTCCTCTTAGCATGATAAAGAAGATTCAAAGAGAGTGAGATGCCAGCTACTTTCATTCAGTCAGTAGCTTCAATCATTTCTGGACGTTTTTCAATGGTAAAAATCAATGAATATTGTAAATGCACAAACAGTAATTTCTCCACATTGCAAGGTGCAATTCTGAAATTTTTTGCTTTTTCCTGCTCCTCTTAGCATGATAAAGAAGATTCAAAGAGAGTGAGATGCCAGCTCCTTTCATTCAGTCAGTAGCTTCAAACATTTCTGGTATATGAATAACATGATGTTTTTCAATGGCAAAAATCAATGAATATTGTAAATGCACAAACAGTAATTTCTCCGCATTGCAAGGTGCAATTCTGAAATTTTTTGCTTTTTCCTGCTCCTCTTAGCATGATAAAGAAGATTCAAAGAGAGTGAGATGCCAGTTCCTTTCATTCAGTCAGTAGCTTCAATCATTTCTCGATGTTTTTCAATGGCAAAAATCAATGAATATTGTAAATGCACAAACAGTAATTTCTCCGCATTGCAAGGTGCAATTCTGAAATTTTTTGCTTTTTCCTGCTCCTCTTAGCATGATAAAGAAGATTCAAAGAGAGTGAGATGCCAGCTCCTTTCGTTCAGTCAGTAGCTTCAATCATTTCTGGACGTTTTTCAATGGCAAAAATCATTGAATATTATAAATGCACAAACAGTAATTTCTCCGCATTGCAAGGTGCAATTCTGAAATTTTTTGCTTTTTCCCGCTCCTCTTAGCATGATAAAGAAGATTCAAAGAGAGTGAGGTGCCAGCTCCTTTCATTCAGTCAGTAGCTTCAAACATTTCTGGTATATGAATAACATGTTTTTCAATGGCAAAAATCAATGAATATTGTAAATGCACAAACAGTAATTTCTCCGCATTGCAAGATGCAATTCTGAAATTTTTTGCTTTTTCCTGCTCCTCTTAGCATGATAAAGAAGATTCAAAGAGAGTGAGATGCCAGCTCCTTTCATTCAGTCAGTAGCTTCAATCATTTCTGGACGTTTTTCAATGGCAAAAATCAATGAATATTGTAAATGCACAAACAGTAATTTCTCCGCATTGCAAGGTGCAATTCTGAAATTTTTTGCTTTTTCCTGCTCCTCTTAGCATGATAAAGAAGATTCAAAGAGAGTGAGATGTCAGCTCCTTTCATTCAGTCAGTAGCTTCAAACATTTCTGGAATATGAATAACATGATGTTTTTCAATGGCAAAAATCAATGAATATTGTAAATGCACAAACAGTAATTTCTCCGCATTGCAAGGTGCAATTCTGAAATTTTTTGCTTTTTCCTGCTCCTCTTAGCATGATAAAGAAGATTCAAAGAGAGTGAGATGCCAGCTCCTTTCATTCAGTCAGTAGCTTCAATCATTTCTGGATGTTTTTCAATGGCAAAAATCAATGAATATTGTAAATGCACAAACAGTAATTTCTCCGCATTGCAAGGTGCAATTCTGAAATTTTTTGCTTTTTCCTGCTCCTCTTAGCATGATAAAGAAGATTCAAAGAGAGTGAGATGCCAGCTCCTTTCGTTCAGTCAGTAGCTTCAATCATTTCTGGACGTTTTTCAATGGCAAAAATCATTGAATATTATAAATGCACAAACAGTAATTTCTCCGCATTGCAAGGTGCAATTCTGAAATTTTTTACTTTTTCCTGCTCCTCTTAGCATGATAAAGAAGATTCAAAGAGAGTGAGATGCCAGCTCCTTTCATTCAGTCAGTAGCTTCAATCATTTCTGGTATATGAATAACATGATGTTTTTCAATGGCAAAAATCAATGAATATTGTAAATGCACAAACAGTAATTTCTCCGCATTGCAAGGTGCAATTCTGAAATTTTTTGCTTTTTCCTGCTCCTCTTAGCATGATAAAGAAGATTCAAAGAGAGTGAGATGCCAGCTCCTTTCATTCAGTCAGTAGCTTCAAACATTTCTGGTATATGAATAACATGATGTTTTTCAATGGCAAAAATCAATGAATATTGTAAATGCACAAACAGTAATTTCTCCGCATTGCAAGGTGCAAGTCTGAAATTTTTTGCTTTTTCCTGCTCCTCTTAGCATGATAAAGAAGATTCAAAGAGAGTGAGATGCCAGCTACTTTCATTCAGTCAGTAGCTTCAATCATTTCTGGACGTTTTTCAATGGTAAAAATCAATGAATATTGTAAATGCACAAACAGTAATTTCTCCACATTGCAAGGTGCAATTCTGAAATTTTTTGCTTTTTCCTGCTCCTCTTAGCATGATAAAGAAGATTCAAAGAGAGTGAGATGCCAGCTCCTTTCATTCAGTCAGTAGCTTCAAACATTTCTGGTATATGAATAACATGATGTTTTTCAATGGCAAAAATCAATGAATATTGTAAATGCACAAACAGTAATTTCTCCGCATTGCAAGGTGCAATTCTGAAATTTTTTGCTTTTTCCTGCTCCTCTTAGCATGATAAAGAAGATTCAAAGAGAGTGAGATGCCAGCTCCTTTCATTCAGTCAGTAGCTTCAAACATTTCTGGTATATGAATAACATGATGTTTTTCAATGGCAAAAATCAATGAATATTGTAAATGCACAAACAGTAATTTCTCCGCATTGCAAGGTGCAAGTCTGAAATTTTTTACTTTTTCCTGCTCCTCTTAGCATGATAAAGAAGATTCAAAGAGAGTGAGATGCCAGCTACTTTCATTCAGTCAGTAGCTTCAATCATTTCTGGACGTTTTTCAATGGTAAAAATCAATGAATATTGTAAATGCACAAACAGTAATTTCTCCACATTGCAAGGTGCAATTCTGAAATTTTTTGCTTTTTCCTGCTCCTCTTAGCATGATAAAGAAGATTCAAAGAGAGTGAGATGCCAGCTCCTTTCATTCAGTCAGTAGCTTCAAACATTTCTGGTATATGAATAACATGATGTTTTTCAATGGCAAAAATCAATGAATATTGTAAATGCACAAACAGTAATTTCTCCGCATTGCAAGGTGCAATTCTGAAATTTTTTGCTTTTTCCTGCTCCTCTTAGCATGATAAAGAAGATTCAAAGAGAGTGAGATGCCAGCTCCTTTCATTCAGTCAGTAGCTTCAATCATTTCTGGATGTTTTTCAATGGCAAAAATCAATGAATATTGTAAATGCACAAACTGTAATTTCTCCGCATTGCAAGGTGCAATTCTGAAATTTTTTGCTTTTTCCTGCTCCTCTTAGCATGATAAAGAAGATTCAAAGAGAGTGAGATGCCAGCTCCTTTCATTCAGTCAGTAGCTTCAATCATTTCTGGACGTTTTTCAATGGCAAAAACCAATGAATATTGTAAATGCACAAACAGTAATTTCTCCGCATTGCAAGGTGCAATTCTGAAATTTTTTGCTTTTTCCTGCTCCTCTTAGCATGATAAAGAAGATTCAAAGAGAGTGAGATGCCAGCTCCTTTCATTCAGTCAGTAACTTCAATCATTTCTGGACGTTTTTCAATGGCAAAAATCAATGAATATTGTAAATGCACAAACAGTAATTTCTCCGCATTGCAAGGTGCAATTCTGAAATTTTTTGCTTTTTCCTGCTCCTCTTAGCATGATAAAGAAGATTCAAAGAGAGTGAGATGCCAGCTCCTTTCATTCAGTCAGTAGCTTCAAACATTTCTGGTATATGAATAACATGATGTTTTTCAATGGCAAAAATCAATGAATATTGTAAATGCACAAACAGTAATTTCTCCGCATTGCAAGGTGCAATTCTGAAATTTTTTGCTTTTTCCTGCTCCTCTTAGCATGATAAAGAAGATTCAAAGAGAGTGAGATGCCAGCTCCTTTCATTCAGTCAGTAGCTTCAATCATTTCTGGACGTTTTTCAATGGCAAAAATCATTGAATATTATAAATGCACAAACAGTAATTTCTCCGCATTGCAAGGTGCAATTCTGAAATTTTTTTTACTTTTTCCTGCTCCTCTTAGCATGATAAAGAAGATTCAAAGAGAGTGAGATGCCAGCTCCTTTCATTCAGTCAGTAGCTTCAATCATTTCTGGTATATGAATAACATGATGTTTTTCAATGGCAAAAATCAATGAATATTGTATATGCACAAACAGTAATTTCTCCGCATTGCAAGGTGCAAGTCTGAAATTTTTTGCTTTTTCCTGCTCCTCTTAGCATGATAAAGAAGATTCAAAGAGAGTGAGATGCCAGCTACTTTCATTCAGTCAGTAGCTTCAATCATTTCTGGACGTTTTTCAATGGTAAAAATCAATGAATATTGTAAATGCACAAACAGTAATTTCTCCACATTGCAAGGTGCAATTCTGTAATTTTTTGCTTTTTCCTGCTCCTCTTAGCATGATAAAGAAGATTCAAAGAGAGTGAGATGCCAGCTCCTTTCATTCAGTCAGTAGCTTCAAACATTTCTGGTATATGAATAACATGATGTTTTTCAATGGCAAAAATCAATGAATATTGTAAATGCACAAACAGTAATTTCTCCGCATTGCAAGGTGCAATTCTGAAATTTTTTGCTTTTTCCTGCTCCTCTTAGCATGATAAAGAAGATTCAAAGAGAGTGAGATGCCAGCTCCTTTCATTCAGTCAGTAGCTTCAATCATTTCTGGATGTTTTTCAATGGCAAAAATCAATGAATATTGTAAATGCACAAACTGTAATTTCTCCGCATTGCAAGGTGCAATTCTGAAATTTTTTGCTTTTTCCTGCTCCTCTTAGCATGATAAAGAAGATTCAAAGAGAGTGAGATGCCAGCTCCTTTCATTCAGTCAGTACCTTCAATCATTTCTGGACGTTTTTCAATGGCAAAAATCAATGAATATTGTAAATGCACAAACAGTAATTTCTCCGCATTGCAAGGTGCAATTCTGAAATTTTTTGCTTTTTCCCGCTCCTCTTAGCATGATAAAGAAGATTCAAAGAGAGTGAGGTGCCAGCTCCTTTCATTCAGTCAGTAGCTTCAAACATTTCTGGTATATGAATAACATGTTTTTCAATGGCAAAAATCAATGAATATTGTAAATGCACAAACAGTAATTTCTCCGCATTGCAAGGTGCAATTCTGAAATTTTTTGCTTTTTCCTGCTCCTCTTAGCATGATAAAGAAGATTCAAAGAGAGTGAGATGCCAGCTCCTTTCATTCAGTCAGTAGCTTCAATCATTTCTGGACGTTTTTCAATGGCAAAAATCAATGAATATTGTAAATGCACAAACAGCAATTTCTCCGCATTGCAAGGTGCAATTCTGAAATTTTTTGCTTTTTCCTGCTCCTCTTAGCATGATAAAGAAGATTCAAAGAGAGTGAGATGTCAGCTCCTTTCATTCAGTCAGTAGCTTCAAACATTTCTGGTATATGAATAACATGATGTTTTTCAATGGCAAAAATCAATGAATATTGTAAATGCACAAACAGTAATTTCTCCGCATTGCAAGGTGCAATTCTGAAATTTTTAGCTTTTTCCTGCTCCTCTTAGCATGATAAAGAAGATTCAAAGAGAGTGAGATGCCAGCTCCTTTCATTCAGTCAGTAGCTTCAATCATTTCTGGATGTTTTTCAATGGCAAAAATCAATGAATATTGTAAATGCACAAACAGTAATTTCTCCGCATTGCAAGGTGCAATTCTGAAATTTTTTGCTTTTTCCTGCTCCTCTTAGCATGATAAAGAAGATTCAAAGAGAGTGGGATGCCAGCTCCTTTCATTCAGTCAGTAGCTTCAATCATTTCTGGACGTTTTTCAATGGCAAAAATCAATGAATATTGTAAATGCACAAACAGTAATTTCTCCGCATTGCAAGGTGCAATTCTGAAATTTTTTGCTTTTTCCTGCTCCTCTTAGCATGATAAAGAAGATTCAAAGAGAGTGAGATGTCAGCTCCTTTCATTCAGTCAGTAGCTTCAAACATTTCTGGTATATGAATAACATGATGTTTTTCAATGGCAAAAATCAATGAATATTGTAAATGCACAAACAGTAATTTCTCCGCATTGCAAGGTGCAATTCTGAAATTTTTTGCTTTTTCCTGCTCCTCTTAGCATGATAAAGAAGATTCAAAGAGAGTGAGATGCCAGCTCCTTTCATTCAGTCAGTAGCTTCAATCATTTCTGGATGTTTTTCAATGGCAAAAATCAATGAATATTGTAAATGCACAAACAGTAATTTCTCCGCATTGCAAGGTGCAATTCTGAAATTTTTTGCTTTTTCCTGCTCCTCTTAGCATGATAAAGAAGATTCAAGGAGAGTGAGATGCCAGCTCCTTTCGTTCAGTCAGTAGCTTCAATCATTTCTGGACGTTTTTCAATGGCAAAAATCATTGAATATTATAAATGCACAAACAGTAATTTCTCCGCATTGCAAGGTGCAATTCTGAAATTTTTTACTTTTTCCTGCTCCTCTTAGCATGATAAAGAAGATTCAAAGAGAGTGAGATGCCAGCTCCTTTCATTCAGTCAGTAGCTTCAATCATTTCTGGTATATGAATAACATGATGTTTTTCAATGGCAAAAATCAATGAATATTGTAAATGCACAAACAGTAATTTCTCCGCATTGCAAGGTGCAATTCTGAAATTTTTTGCTTTTTCCTGCTCCTCTTAGCATGATAAAGAAGATTCAAAGAGAGTGAGATGCCAGCTCCTTTCATTCAGTCAGTAGCTTCAAACATTTCTGGTATATGAATAACATGATGTTTTTCAATGGCAAAAATCAATGAATATTGTAAATGCACAAACAGTAATTTCTCCGCATTGCAAGGTGCAAGTCTGAAATTTTTTGCTTTTTCCTGCTCCTCTTAGCATGATAAAGAAGATTCAAAGAGAGTGAGATGCCAGCTACTTTCATTCAGTCAGTAGCTTCAATCATTTCTGGACGTTTTTCAATGGTAAAAATCAATGAATATTGTAAATGCACAAACAGTAATTTCTCCACATTGCAAGGTGCAATTCTGAAATTTTTTGCTTTTTCCTGCTCCTCTTAGCATGATAAAGAAGATTCAAAGAGAGTGAGATGCCAGCTCCTTTCATTCAGTCAGTAGCTTCAAACATTTCTGGTATATGAATAACATGATGTTTTTCAATGGCAAAAATCAATGAATATTGTAAATGCACAAACAGTAATTTCTCCGCATTGCAAGGTGCAATTCTGAAATTTTTTGCTTTTTCCTGCTCCTCTTAGCATGATAAAGAAGATTCAAAGAGAGTGAGATGCCAGCTCCTTTCATTCAGTCAGTAGCTTCAATCATTTCTGGATGTTTTTCAATGGCAAAAATCAATGAATATTGTAAATGCACAAACAGTAATTTCTCCGCATTGCAAGGTGCAATTCTGAAATTTTTTGCTTTTTCCTGCTCCTCTTAGCATGATAAAGAAGATTCAAAGAGAGTGAGATGCCAGCTCCTTTCGTTCAGTCAGTAGCTTCAATCATTTCTGGACGTTTTTCAATGGCAAAAATCATTGAATATTATAAATGCACAAACAGTAATTTCTCCGCATTGCAAGGTGCAATTCTGAAATTTTTTGCTTTTTCCCGCTCCTCTTAGCATGATAAAGAAGATTCAAAGAGAGTGAGGTGCCAGCTCCTTTCATTCAGTCAGTAGCTTCAAACATTTCTGGTATATGAATAACATGTTTTTCAATGGCAAAAATCAATGAATATTGTAAATGCACAAACAGTAATTTCTCCGCATTGCAAGGTGCAATTCTGAAATTTTTTGCTTTTTCCTGCTCCTCTTAGCATGATAAAGAAGATTCAAAGAGAGTGAGATGCCAGCTCCTTTCATTCAGTCAGTAGCTTCAAACATTTCTGGTATATGAATAACATGATGTTTTTCAATGGCAAAAATCAATGAATATTGTAAATGCACAAACAGTAATTTCTCCGCATTGCAAGGTGCAAGTCTGAAATTTTTTGCTTTTTCCTGCTCCTCTTAGCATGATAAAGAAGATTCAAAGAGAGTGAGATGCCAGCTACTTTCATTCAGTCAGTAGCTTCAATCATTTCTGGACGTTTTTCAATGGTAAAAATCAATGAATATTGTAAATGCACAAACAGTAATTTCTCCACATTGCAAGGTGCAATTCTGAAATTTTTTGCTTTTTCCTGCTCCTCTTAGCATGATAAAGAAGATTCAAAGAGAGTGAGATGCCAGCTCCTTTCATTCAGTCAGTAGCTTCAAACATTTCTGGTATATGAATAACATGATGTTTTTCAATGGCAAAAATCAATGAATATTGTAAATGCACAAACAGTAATTTCTCCGCATTGCAAGGTGCAATTCTGAAATTTTTTGCTTTGTCCTGCTCCTCTTAGCATGATAAAGAAGATTCAAAGAGAGTGAGATGCCAGCTCCTTTCATTCAGTCAGTAGCTTCAATCATTTCTGGATGTTTTTCAATGGCAAAAATCAATGAATATTGTAAATGCACAAACTGTAATTTCTCCGCATTGCAAGGTGCAATTCTGAAATTTTTTGCTTTTTCCTGCTCCTCTTAGCATGATAAAGAAGATTCAAAGAGAGTGAGATGCCAGCTCCTTTCATTCAGTCAGTAGCTTCAATCATTTCTGGACGTTTTTCAATGGCAAAAACCAATGAATATTGTAAATGCACAAACAGTAATTTCTCCGCATTGCAAGGTGCAATTCTGAAATTTTTTGCTTTTTCCTGCTCCTCTTAGCATGATAAAGAAGATTCAAAGAGAGTGAGATGCCAGCTCCTTTCATTCAGTCAGTAACTTCAATCATTTCTGGACGTTTTTCAATGGCAAAAATCAATGAATATTGTAAATGCACAAACAGTAATTTCTCCGCATTGCAAGGTGCAATTCTGAAATTTTTTGCTTTTTCCTGCTCCTCTTAGCATGATAAAGAAGATTCAAAGAGAGTGAGATGCCAGCTCCTTTCATTCAGTCAGTAGCTTCAAACATTTCTGGTATATGAATAACATGATGTTTTTCAATGGCAAAAATCAATGAATATTGTAAATGCACAAACAGTAATTTCTCCGCATTGCAAGGTGCAATTCTGAAATTTTTTGCTTTTTCCTGCTCCTCTTAGCATGATAAAGAAGATTCAAAGAGAGTGAGATGCCAGCTCCTTTCATTCAGTCAGTAGCTTCAATCATTTCTGGACGTTTTTCAATGGCAAAAATCATTGAATATTATAAATGCACAAACAGTAATTTCTCCGCATTGCAAGGTGCAATTCTGAAATTTTTTTTACTTTTTCCTGCTCCTCTTAGCATGATAAAGAAGATTCAAAGAGAGTGAGATGCCAGCTCCTTTCATTCAGTCAGTAGCTTCAATCATTTCTGGTATATGAATAACATGATGTTTTTCAATGGCAAAAATCAATGAATATTGTATATGCACAAACAGTAATTTCTCCGCATTGCAAGGTGCAAGTCTGAAATTTTTTGCTTTTTCCTGCTCCTCTTAGCATGATAAAGAAGATTCAAAGAGAGTGAGATGCCAGCTACTTTCATTCAGTCAGTAGCTTCAATCATTTCTGGACGTTTTTCAATGGTAAAAATCAATGAATATTGTAAATGCACAAACAGTAATTTCTCCACATTGCAAGGTGCAATTCTGTAATTTTTTGCTTTTTCCTGCTCCTCTTAGCATGATAAAGAAGATTCAAAGAGAGTGAGATGCCAGCTCCTTTCATTCAGTCAGTAGCTTCAAACATTTCTGGTATATGAATAACATGATGTTTTTCAATGGCAAAAATCAATGAATATTGTAAATGCACAAACAGTAATTTCTCCGCATTGCAAGGTGCAATTCTGAAATTTTTTGCTTTTTCCTGCTCCTCTTAGCATGATAAAGAAGATTCAAAGAGAGTGAGATGCCAGCTCCTTTCATTCAGTCAGTAGCTTCAATCATTTCTGGATGTTTTTCAATGGCAAAAATCAATGAATATTGTAAATGCACAAACTGTAATTTCTCCGCATTGCAAGGTGCAATTCTGAAATTTTTTGCTTTTTCCTGCTCCTCTTAGCATGATAAAGAAGATTCAAAGAGAGTGAGATGCCAGCTCCTTTCATTCAGTCAGTACCTTCAATCATTTCTGGACGTTTTTCAATGGCAAAAATCAATGAATATTGTAAATGCACAAACAGTAATTTCTCCGCATTGCAAGGTGCAATTCTGAAATTTTTTGCTTTTTCCCGCTCCTCTTAGCATGATAAAGAAGATTCAAAGAGAGTGAGGTGCCAGCTCCTTTCATTCAGTCAGTAGCTTCAAACATTTCTGGTATATGAATAACATGTTTTTCAATGGCAAAAATCAATGAATATTGTAAATGCACAAACAGTAATTTCTCCGCATTGCAAGGTGCAATTCTGAAATTTTTTGCTTTTTCCTGCTCCTCTTAGCATGATAAAGAAGATTCAAAGAGAGTGAGATGCCAGCTCCTTTCATTCAGTCAGTAGCTTCAATCATTTCTGGACGTTTTTCAATGGCAAAAATCAATGAATATTGTAAATGCACAAACAGCAATTTCTCCGCATTGCAAGGTGCAATTCTGAAATTTTTTGCTTTTTCCTGCTCCTCTTAGCATGATAAAGAAGATTCAAAGAGAGTGAGATGTCAGCTCCTTTCATTCAGTCAGTAGCTTCAAACATTTCTGGTATATGAATAACATGATGTTTTTCAATGGCAAAAATCAATGAATATTGTAAATGCACAAACAGTAATTTCTCCGCATTGCAAGGTGCAATTCTGAAATTTTTAGCTTTTTCCTGCTCCTCTTAGCATGATAAAGAAGATTCAAAGAGAGTGAGATGCCAGCTCCTTTCATTCAGTCAGTAGCTTCAATCATTTCTGGATGTTTTTCAATGGCAAAAATCAATGAATATTGTAAATGCACAAACAGTAATTTCTCCGCATTGCAAGGTGCAATTCTGAAATTTTTTGCTTTTTCCTGCTCCTCTTAGCATGATAAAGAAGATTCAAAGAGAGTGAGATGCCAGCTCCTTTCATTCAGTCAGTAGCTTCAATCATTTCTGGACGTTTTTCAATGGCAAAAATCAATGAATATTGTAAATGCACAAACAGTAATTTCTCCGCATTGCAAGGTGCAATTCTGAAATTTTTTGCTTTTTCCTGCTCCTCTTAGCATGATAAAGAAGATTCAAAGAGAGTGAGATGTCAGCTCCTTTCATTCAGTCAGTAGCTTCAAACATTTCTGGTATATGAATAACATGATGTTTTTCAATGGCAAAAATCAATGAATATTGTAAATGCACAAACAGTAATTTCTCCGCATTGCAAGGTGCAATTCTGAAATTTTTTGCTTTTTCCTGCTCCTCTTAGCATGATAAAGAAGATTCAAAGAGAGTGAGATGCCAGCTCCTTTCATTCAGTCAGTAGCTTCAATCATTTCTGGATGTTTTTCAATGGCAAAAATCAATGAATATTGTAAATGCACAAACAGTAATTTCTCCGCATTGCAAGGTGCAATTCTGAAATTTTTTGCTTTTTCCTGCTCCTCTTAGCATGATAAAGAAGATTCAAGGAGAGTGAGATGCCAGCTCCTTTCGTTCAGTCAGTAGCTTCAATCATTTCTGGACGTTTTTCAATGGCAAAAATCATTGAATATTATAAATGCACAAACAGTAATTTCTCCGCATTGCAAGGTGCAATTCTGAAATTTTTTACTTTTTCCTGCTCCTCTTAGCATGATAAAGAAGATTCAAAGAGAGTGAGATGCCAGCTCCTTTCATTCAGTCAGTAGCTTCAATCATTTCTGGTATATGAATAACATGATGTTTTTCAATGGCAAAAATCAATGAATATTGTAAATGCACAAACAGTAATTTCTCCGCATTGCAAGGTGCAATTCTGAAATTTTTTGCTTTTTCCTGCTCCTCTTAGCATGATAAAGAAGATTCAAAGAGAGTGAGATGCCAGCTCCTTTCATTCAGTCAGTAGCTTCAAACATTTCTGGTATATGAATAACATGATGTTTTTCAATGGCAAAAATCAATGAATATTGTAAATGCACAAACAGTAATTTCTCCGCATTGCAAGGTGCAAGTCTGAAATTTTTTGCTTTTTCCTGCTCCTCTTAGCATGATAAAGAAGATTCAAAGAGAGTGAGATGCCAGCTACTTTCATTCAGTCAGTAGCTTCAATCATTTCTGGACGTTTTTCAATGGTAAAAATCAATGAATATTGTAAATGCACAAACAGTAATTTCTCCACATTGCAAGGTGCAATTCTGAAATTTTTTGCTTTTTCCTGCTCCTCTTAGCATGATAAAGAAGATTCAAAGAGAGTGAGATGCCAGCTCCTTTCATTCAGTCAGTAGCTTCAAACATTTCTGGTATATGAATAACATGATGTTTTTCAATGGCAAAAATCAATGAATATTGTAAATGCACAAACAGTAATTTCTCCGCATTGCAAGGTGCAATTCTGAAATTTTTTGCTTTTTCCTGCTCCTCTTAGCATGATAAAGAAGATTCAAAGATAGTGAGATGCCAGCTCCTTTCATTCAGTCAGTAGCTTCAATCATTTCTGGATGTTTTTCAATGGCAAAAATCAATGAATATTGTAAATGCACAAACAGTAATTTCTCCGCATTGCAAGGTGCAATTCTGAAATTTTTTGCTTTTTCCTGCTCCTCTTAGCATGATAAAGAAGATTCAAAGAGAGTGAGATGCCAGCTCCTTTCGTTCAGTCAGTAGCTTCAATCATTTCTGGACGTTTTTCAATGGCAAAAATCATTGAATATTATAAATGCACAAACAGTAATTTCTCCGCATTGCAAGGTGCAATTCTGAAATTTTTTGCTTTTTCCCGCTCCTCTTAGCATGATAAAGAAGATTCAAAGAGAGTGAGGTGCCAGCTCCTTTCATTCAGTCAGTAGCTTCAAACATTTCTGGTATATGAATAACATGTTTTTCAATGGCAAAAATCAATGAATATTGTAAATGCACAAACAGTAATTTCTCCGCATTGCAAGGTGCAATTCTGAAATTTTTTGCTTTTTCCTGCTCCTCTTAGCATGATAAAGAAGATTCAAAGAGAGTGAGATGCCAGCTCCTTTCATTCAGTCAGTAGCTTCAATCATTTCTGGACGTTTTTCAATGGCAAAAATCAATGAATATTGTAAATGCACAAACAGTAATTTCTCCGCATTGCAAGGTGCAATTCTGAAATTTTTTGCTTTTTCCTGCTCCTCTTAGCATGATAAAGAAGATTCAAAGAGAGTGAGATGTCAGCTCCTTTCATTCAGTCAGTAGCTTCAAACATTTCTGGAATATGAATAACATGATGTTTTTCAATGGCAAAAATCAATGAATATTGTAAATGCACAAACAGTAATTTCTCCGCATTGCAAGGTGCAATTCTGAAATTTTTTGCTTTTTCCTGCTCCTCTTAGCATGATAAAGAAGATTCAAAGAGAGTGAGATGCCAGCTCCTTGCATTCAGTCAGTAGCTTCAATCATTTCTGGATGTTTTTCAATGGCAAAAATCAATGAATATTGTAAATGCACAAACAGTAATTTCTCCGCATTGCAAGGTGCAATTCTGAAATTTTTTGCTTTTTCCTGCTCCTCTTAGCATGATAAAGAAGATTCAAAGAGAGTGAGATGCCAGCTCCTTTCGTTCAGTCAGTAGCTTCAATCATTTCTGGACGTTTTTCAATGGAAAAATCATTGAATATTATAAATGCACAAACAGTAATTTCTCCGCATTGCAAGGTGCAATTCTGAAATTTTTTACTTTTTCCTGCTCCTCTTAGCATGATAAAGAAGATTCAAAGAGAGTGAGATGCCAGCTCCTTTCATTCAGTCAGTAGCTTCAATCATTTCTGGTATATGAATAACATGATGTTTTTCAATGGCAAAAATCAATGAATATTGTAAATGCACAAACAGTAATTTCTCCGCATTGCAAGGTGCAATTCTGAAATTTTTTGCTTTTTCCTGCTCCTCTTAGCATGATAAAGAAGATTCAAAGAGAGTGAGATGCCAGCTCCTTTCATTCAGTCAGTAGCTTCAAACATTTCTGGTATATGAATAACATGATGTTTTTCAATGGCAAAAATCAATGAATATTGTAAATGCACAAACAGTAATTTCTCCGCATTGCAAGGTGCAAGTCTGAAATTTTTTGCTTTTTCCTGCTCCTCTTAGCATGATAAAGAAGATTCAAAGAGAGTGAGATGCCAGCTACTTTCATTCAGTCAGTAGCTTCAATCATTTCTGGACGTTTTTCAATGGTAAAAATCAATGAATATTGTAAATGCACAAACAGTAATTTCTCCACATTGCAAGGTGCAATTCTGAAATTTTTTGCTTTTTCCTGCTCCTCTTAGCATGATAAAGAAGATTCAAAGAGAGTGAGATGCCAGCTCCTTTCATTCAGTCAGTAGCTTCAAACATTTCTGGTATATGAATAACATGATGTTTTTCAATGGCAAAAATCAATGAATATTGTAAATGCACAAACAGTAATTTCTCCGCATTGCAAGGTGCAATTCTGAAATTTTTTGCTTTTTCCTGCTCCTCTTAGCATGATAAAGAAGATTCAAAGAGAGTGAGATGCCAGCTCCTTTCATTCAGTCAGTAGCTTCAAACATTTCTGGTATATGAATAACATGATGTTTTTCAATGGCAAAAATCAATGAATATTGTAAATGCACAAACAGTAATTTCTCCGCATTGCAAGGTGCAATTCTGAAATTTTTAGCTTTTTCCTGCTCCTCTTAGCATGATAAAGAAGATTCAAAGAGAGTGAGATGCCAGCTCCTTTCATTCAGTCAGTAGCTTCAATCATTTCTGGATGTTTTTCAATGGCAAAAATCAATGAATATTGTAAATGCACAAACAGTAATTTCTCCGCATTGCAAGGTGCAATTCTGAAATTTTTTGCTTTTTCCTGCTCCTCTTAGCATGATAAAGAAGATTCAAAGAGAGTGAGATGCCAGCTCCTTTCATTCAGTCAGTAGCTTCAATCATTTCTGGACGTTTTTCAATGGCAAAAATCAATGAATATTGTAAATGCACAAACAGTAATTTCTCCGCATTGCAAGGTGCAATTCTGAAATTTTTTGCTTTTTCCTGCTCCTCTTAGCATGATAAAGAAGATTCAAAGAGAGTGAGATGTCAGCTCCTTTCATTCAGTCAGTAGCTTCAAACATTTCTGGTATATGAATAACATGATGTTTTTCAATGGCAAAAATCAATGAATATTGTAAATGCACAAACAGTAATTTCTCCGCATTGCAAGGTGCAATTCTGAAATTTTTTGCTTTTTCCTGCTCCTCTTAGCATGATAAAGAAGATTCAAAGAGAGTGAGATGCCAGCTCCTTTCATTCAGTCAGTAGCTTCAATCATTTCTGGATGTTTTTCAATGGCAAAAATCAATGAATATTGTAAATGCACAAACAGTAATTTCTCCGCATTGCAAGGTGCAATTCTGAAATTTTTTGCTTTTTCCTGCTCCTCTTAGCATGATAAAGAAGATTCAAGGAGAGTGAGATGCCAGCTCCTTTCGTTCAGTCAGTAGCTTCAATCATTTCTGGACGTTTTTCAATGGCAAAAATCATTGAATATTATAAATGCACAAACAGTAATTTCTCCGCATTGCAAGGTGCAATTCTGAAATTTTTTACTTTTTCCTGCTCCTCTTAGCATGATAAAGAAGATTCAAAGAGAGTGAGATGCCAGCTCCTTTCATTCAGTCAGTAGCTTCAATCATTTCTGGTATATGAATAACATGATGTTTTTCAATGGCAAAAATCAATGAATATTGTAAATGCACAAACAGTAATTTCTCCGCATTGCAAGGTGCAATTCTGAAATTTTTTGCTTTTTCCTGCTCCTCTTAGCATGATAAAGAAGATTCAAAGAGAGTGAGATGCCAGCTCCTTTCATTCAGTCAGTAGCTTCAAACATTTCTGGTATATGAATAACATGATGTTTTTCAATGGCAAAAATCAATGAATATTGTAAATGCACAAACAGTAATTTCTCCGCATTGCAAGGTGCAAGTCTGAAATTTTTTGCTTTTTCCTGCTCCTCTTAGCATGATAAAGAAGATTCAAAGAGAGTGAGATGCCAGCTACTTTCATTCAGTCAGTAGCTTCAATCATTTCTGGACGTTTTTCAATGGTAAAAATCAATGAATATTGTAAATGCACAAACAGTAATTTCTCCACATTGCAAGGTGCAATTCTGAAATTTTTTGCTTTTTCCTGCTCCTCTTAGCATGATAAAGAAGATTCAAAGAGAGTGAGATGCCAGCTCCTTTCATTCAGTCAGTAGCTTCAAACATTTCTGGTATATGAATAACATGATGTTTTTCAATGGCAAAAATCAATGAATATTGTAAATGCACAAACAGTAATTTCTCCGCATTGCAAGGTGCAATTCTGAAATTTTTTGCTTTTTCCTGCTCCTCTTAGCATGATAAAGAAGATTCAAAGAGAGTGAGATGCCAGCTCCTTTCATTCAGTCAGTAGCTTCAATCATTTCTGGATGTTTTTCAATGGCAAAAATCAATGAATATTGTAAATGCACAAACAGTAATTTCTCCGCATTGCAAGGTGCAATTCTGAAATTTTTTGCTTTTTCCTGCTCCTCTTAGCATGATAAAGAAGATTCAAAGAGAGTGAGATGCCAGCTCCTTTCGTTCAGTCAGTAGCTTCAATCATTTCTGGACGTTTTTCAATGGCAAAAATCATTGAATATTATAAATGCACAAACAGTAATTTCTCCGCATTGCAAGGTGCAATTCTGAAATTTTTTGCTTTTTCCCGCTCCTCTTAGCATGATAAAGAAGATTCAAAGAGAGTGAGGTGCCAGCTCCTTTCATTCAGTCAGTAGCTTCAAACATTTCTGGTATATGAATAACATGTTTTTCAATGGCAAAAATCAATGAATATTGTAAATGCACAAACAGTAATTTCTCCGCATTGCAAGGTGCAATTCTGAAATTTTTTGCTTTTTCCTGCTCCTCTTAGCATGATAAAGAAGATTCAAAGAGAGTGAGATGCCAGCTCCTTTCATTCAGTCAGTAGCTTCAATCATTTCTGGACGTTTTTCAATGGCAAAAATCAATGAATATTGTAAATGCACAAACAGTAATTTCTCCGCATTGCAAGGTGCAATTCTGAAATTTTTTGCTTTTTCCTGCTCCTCTTAGCATGATAAAGAAGATTCAAAGAGAGTGAGATGTCAGCTCCTTTCATTCAGTCAGTAGCTTCAAACATTTCTGGAATATGAATAACATGATGTTTTTCAATGGCAAAAATCAATGAATATTGTAAATGCACAAACAGTAATTTCTCCGCATTGCAAGGTGCAATTCTGAAATTTTTTGCTTTTTCCTGCTCCTCTTAGCATGATAAAGAAGATTCAAAGAGAGTGAGATGCCAGCTCCTTGCATCCTTGAAGTCAGTAGCTTCAATCATTTCTGGATGTTTTTCAATGGCAAAAATCAATGAATATTGTAAATGCACAAACAGTAATTTCTCCGCATTGCAAGGTGCAATTCTGAAATTTTTTGCTTTTTCCTGCTCCTCTTAGCATGATAAAGAAGATTCAAAGAGAGTGAGATGCCAGCTCCTTTCGTTCAGTCAGTAGCTTCAATCATTTCTGGACGTTTTTCAATGGAAAAATCATTGAATATTATAAATGCACAAACAGTAATTTCTCCGCATTGCAAGGTGCAATTCTGAAATTTTTTACTTTTTCCTGCTCCTCTTAGCATGATAAAGAAGATTCAAAGAGAGTGAGATGCCAGCTCCTTTCATTCAGTCAGTAGCTTCAATCATTTCTGGTATATGAATAACATGATGTTTTTCAATGGCAAAAATCAATGAATATTGTAAATGCACAAACAGTAATTTCTCCGCATTGCAAGGTGCAATTCTGAAATTTTTTGCTTTTTCCTGCTCCTCTTAGCATGATAAAGAAGATTCAAAGAGAGTGAGATGCCAGCTCCTTTCATTCAGTCAGTAGCTTCAAACATTTCTGGTATATGAATAACATGATGTTTTTCAATGGCAAAAATCAATGAATATTGTAAATGCACAAACAGTAATTTCTCCGCATTGCAAGGTGCAAGTCTGAAATTTTTTGCTTTTTCCTGCTCCTCTTAGCATGATAAAGAAGATTCAAAGAGAGTGAGATGCCAGCTACTTTCATTCAGTCAGTAGCTTCAATCATTTCTGGACGTTTTTCAATGGTAAAAATCAATGAATATTGTAAATGCACAAACAGTAATTTCTCCACATTGCAAGGTGCAATTCTGAAATTTTTTGCTTTTTCCTGCTCCTCTTAGCATGATAAAGAAGATTCAAAGAGAGTGAGATGCCAGCTCCTTTCATTCAGTCAGTAGCTTCAAACATTTCTGGTATATGAATAACATGATGTTTTTCAATGGCAAAAATCAATGAATATTGTAAATGCACAAACAGTAATTTCTCCGCATTGCAAGGTGCAATTCTGAAATTTTTTGCTTTTTCCTGCTCCTCTTAGCATGATAAAGAAGATTCAAAGAGAGTGAGATGCCAGCTCCTTTCATTCAGTCAGTAGCTTCAAACATTTCTGGTATATGAATAACATGATGTTTTTCAATGGCAAAAATCAATGAATATTGTAAATGCACAAACAGTAATTTCTCCGCATTGCAAGGTGCAAGTCTGAAATTTTTTGCTTTTTCCTGCTCCTCTTAGCATGATAAAGAAGATTCAAAGAGAGTGAGATGCCAGCTCCTTTCATTCAGTCAGTACCTTCAATCATTTCTGGACGTTTTTCAATGGCAAAAATCATTGAATATTATAAATGCACAAACAGTAATTTCTCCGCATTGCAAGGTGCAATTCTGAAATTTTTTACTTTTTCCTGCTCCTCTTAGCATGATAAAGAAGATTCAAAGAGAGTGAGATGCCAGCTCCTTTCATTCAGTCAGTAGCTTCAATCATTTCTGGTATATGAATAACATGATGTTTTTCAATGGCAAAAATCAATGAATATTGTAAATGCACAAACAGTATTTTCTCCGCATTGCAAGGTGCAATTCTGAAATTTTTTGCTTTTTCCTGCTCCTCTTAGCATGATAAAGAAGATTCAAAGAGAGTGAGATGCCAGCTCCTTTCATTCAGTCAGTAGCTTCAAACATTTCTGGTATATGAATAACATGATGTTTTTCAATGGCAAAAATCAATGAATATTGTAAATGCACAAACAGTAATTTCTCCGCATTGCAAGGTGCAAGTCTGAAATTTTTTGCTTTTTCCTGCTCCTCTTAGCATGATAAAGAAGATTCAAAGAGAGTGAGATGCCAGCTACTTTCATTCAGTCAGTAGCTTCAATCATTTCTGGACGTTTTTCAATGGTAAAAATCAATGAATATTGTAAATGCACAAACAGTAATTTCTCCACATTGCAAGGTGCAATTCTGAAATTTTTTGCTTTTTCCTGCTCCTCTTAGCATGATAAAGAAGATTCAAAGAGAGTGAGATGCCAGCTCCTTTCATTCAGTCAGTAGCTTCAAACATTTCTGGTATATGAATAACATGATGTTTTTCAATGGCAAAAATCAATGAATATTGTAAATGCACAAACAGTAATTTCTCCGCATTGCAAGGTGCAATTCTGAAATTTTTTGCTTTTTCCTGCTCCTCTTAGCATGATAAAGAAGATTCAAAGAGAGTGAGATGCCAGCTCCTTTCATTCAGTCAGTAGCTTCAATCATTTCTGGATGTTTTTCAATGGCAAAAATCAATGAATATTGTAAATGCACAAACAGTAATTTCTCCGCATTGCAAGGTGCAATTCTGAAATTTTTTGCTTTTTCCTGCTCCTCTTAGCATGATAAAGAAGATTCAAAGAGAGTGAGATGCCAGCTCCTTTCGTTCAGTCAGTAGCTTCAATCATTTCTGGACGTTTTTCAATGGCAAAAATCATTGAATATTATAAATGCACAAACAGTAATTTCTCCGCATTGCAAGGTGCAATTCTGAAATTTTTTGCTTTTTCCCGCTCCTCTTAGCATGATAAAGAAGATTCAAAGAGAGTGAGGTGCCAGCTCCTTTCATTCAGTCAGTAGCTTCAAACATTTCTGGTATATGAATAACATGTTTTTCAATGGCAAAAATCAATGAATATTGTAAATGCACAAACAGTAATTTCTCCGCATTGCAAGGTGCAATTCTGAAATTTTTTCCTTTTTCCTGCTCCTCTTAGCATGATAAAGAAGATTCAAAGAGAGTGAGATGCCAGCTCCTTTCATTCAGTCAGTAGCTTCAATCATTTCTGGACGTTTTTCAATGGCAAAAATCAATGAATATTGTAAATGCACAAACAGTAATTTCTCCGCATTGCAAGGTGCAATTCTGAAATTTTTTGCTTTTTCCTGCTCCTCTTAGCATGATAAAGAAGATTCAAAGAGAGTGAGATGTCAGCTCCTTTCATTCAGTCAGTAGCTTCAAACATTTCTGGAATATGAATAACATGATGTTTTTCAATGGCAAAAATCAATGAATATTGTAAATGCACAAACAGTAATTTCTCCGCATTGCAAGGTGCAATTCTGAATTTTTTTTGCTTTTTCCTGCTCCTCTTAGCATGATAAAGAAGATTCAAAGAGAGTGAGATGCCAGCTCCTTGCATTCAGTCAGTAGCTTCAATCATTTCTGGATGTTTTTCAATGGCAAAAATCAATGAATATTGTAAATGCACAAACAGTAATTTCTCCGCATTGCAAGGTGCAATTCTGAAATTTTTTGCTTTTTCCTGCTCCTCTTAGCATGATAAAGAAGATTCAAAGAGAGTGAGATGCCAGCTCCTTTCGTTCAGTCAGTAGCTTCAATCATTTCTGGACGTTTTTCAATGGCAAAAATCATTGAATATTATAAATGCACAAACAGTAATTTCTCCGCATTGCAAGGTGCAATTCTGAAATTTTTTACTTTTTCCTGCTCCTCTTAGCATGATAAAGAAGATTCAAAGAGAGTGAGATGCCAGCTCCTTTCATTCAGTCAGTAGCTTCAATCATTTCTGGTATATGAATAACATGATGTTTTTCAATGGCAAAAATCAATGAATATTGTAAATGCACAAACAGTAATTTCTCCGCATTGCAAGGTGCAATTCTGAAATTTTTTCCTTTTTCCTGCTCCTCTTAGCATGATAAAGAAGATTCAAAGAGAGTGAGATGCCAGCTACTTTCATTCAGTCAGTAGCTTCAATCATTTCTGGACGTTTTTCAATGGTAAAAATCAATGAATATTGTAAATGCACAAACAGTAATTTCTCCACATTGCAAGGTGCAATTCTGAAATTTTTTGCTTTTTCCTGCTCCTCTTAGCATGATAAAGAAGATTCAAAGAGAGTGAGATGCCAGCTCCTTTCATTCAGTCAGTAGCTTCAAACATTTCTGGTATATGAATAACATGATGTTTTTCAATGGCAAAAATCAATGAATATTGTAAATGCACAAACAGTAATTTCTCCGCATTGCAAGGTGCAATTCTGAAATTTTTTGCTTTTTCCTGCTCCTCTTAGCATGATAAAGAAGATTCAAAGAGAGTGAGATGCCAGCTCCTTTCATTCAGTCAGTAGCTTCAAACATTTCTGGTATATGAATAACATGATGTTTTTCAATGGCAAAAATCAATGAATATTGTAAATGCACAAACAGTAATTTCTCCGCATTGCAAGGTGCAAGTCTGAAATTTTTTGCTTTTTCCTGCTCCTCTTAGCATGATAAAGAAGATTCAAAGAGAGTGAGATGCCAGCTCCTTTCATTCAGTCAGTACCTTCAATCATTTCTGGACGTTTTTCAATGGCAAAAATCAATGAATATTGTAAATGCACAAACAGTAATTTCTCCGCATTGCAAGGTGCAATTCTGAAATTTTTTGCTTTTTCCCGCTCCTCTTAGCATGATAAAGAAGATTCAAAGAGAGTGAGGTGCCAGCTCCTTTCATTCAGTCAGTAGCTTCAAACATTTCTGGTATATGAATAACATGTTTTTCAATGGCAAAAATCAATGAATATTGTAAATGCACAAACAGTAATTTCTCCGCATTGCAAGGTGCAATTCTGAAATTTTTTGCTTTTTCCTGCTCCTCTTAGCATGATAAAGAAGATTCAAAGAGAGTGAGATGCCAGCTCCTTTCATTCAGTCAGTAGCTTCAATCATTTCTGGACGTTTTTCAATGGCAAAAATCAATGAATATTGTAAATGCACAAACAGCAATTTCTCCGCATTGCAAGGTGCAATTCTGAAATTTTTTGCTTTTTCCTGCTCCTCTTAGCATGATAAAGAAGATTCAAAGAGAGTGAGATGTCAGCTCCTTTCATTCAGTCAGTAGCTTCAAACATTTCTGGTATATGAATAACATGATGTTTTTCAATGGCAAAAATCAATGAATATTGTAAATGCACAAACAGTAATTTCTCCGCATTGCAAGGTGCAATTCTGAAATTTTTTGCTTTTTCCTGCTCCTCTTAGCATGATAAAGAAGATTCAAAGAGAGTGAGATGCCAGCTCCTTTCATTCAGTCAGTAGCTTCAATCATTTCTGGATGTTTTTCAATGGCAAAAATCAATGAATATTGTAAATGCACAAACAGTAATTTCTCCGCATTGCAAGGTGCAATTCTGAAATTTTTTGCTTTTTCCTGCTCCTCTTAGCATGATAAAGAAGATTCAAAGAGAGTGAGATGCCAGCTCCTTTCATTCAGTCAGTAGCTTCAATCATTTCTGGACGTTTTTCAATGGCAAAAATCAATGAATATTGTAAATGCACAAACAGTAATTTCTCCGCATTGCAAGGTGCAATTCTGAAATTTTTTGCTTTTTCCTGCTCCTCTTAGCATGATAAAGAAGATTCAAAGAGAGTGAGATGTCAGCTCCTTTCATTCAGTCAGTAGCTTCAAACATTTCTGGTATATGAATAACATGATGTTTTTCAATGGCAAAAATCAATGAATATTGTAAATGCACAAACAGTAATTTCTCCGCATTGCAAGGTGCAATTCTGAAATTTTTGGCTTTTTCCTGCTCCTCTTAGCATGATAAAGAAGATTCAAAGAGAGTGAGATGCCAGCTCCTTTCATTCAGTCAGTAGCTTCAATCATTTCTGGATGTTTTTCAATGGCAAAAATCAATGAATATTGTAAATGCACAAACAGTAATTTCTCCGCATTGCAAGGTGCAATTCTGAAATTTTTTGCTTTTTCCTGCTCCTCTTAGCATGATAAAGAAGATTCAAAGAGAGTGAGATGCCAGCTCCTTTCGTTCAGTCAGTAGCTTCAATCATTTCTGGACGTTTTTCAATGGCAAAAATCATTGAATATTATAAATGCACAAACAGTAATTTCTCCGCATTGCAAGGTGCAATTCTGAAATTTTTTACTTTTTCCTGCTCCTCTTAGCATGATAAAGAAGATTCAAAGAGAGTGAGATGCCAGCTCCTTTCATTCAGTCAGTAGCTTCAATCATTTCTGGTATATGAATAACATGATGTTTTTCAATGGCAAAAATCAATGAATATTGTAAATGCACAAACAGTAATTTCTCCGCATTGCAAGGTGCAATTCTGAAATTTTTTGCTTTTTCCTGCTCCTCTTAGCATGATAAAGAAGATTCAAAGAGAGTGAGATGCCAGCTCCTTTCATTCAGTCAGTAGCTTCAAACATTTCTGGTATATGAATAACATGATGTTTTTCAATGGCAAAAATCAATGAATATTGTAAATGCACAAACAGTAATTTCTCCGCATTGCAAGGTGCAAGTCTGAAATTTTTTGCTTTTTCCTGCTCCTCTTAGCATGATAAAGAAGATTCAAAGAGAGTGAGATGCCAGCTACTTTCATTCAGTCAGTAGCTTCAATCATTTCTGGACGTTTTTCAATGGTAAAAATCAATGAATATTGTAAATGCACAAACAGTAATTTCTCCACATTGCAAGGTGCAATTCTGAAATTTTTTGCTTTTTCCTGCTCCTCTTAGCATGATAAAGAAGATTCAAAGAGAGTGAGATGCCAGCTCCTTTCATTCAGTCAGTAGCTTCAAACATTTCTGGTAAATGAATAACATGATGTTTTTCAATGGCAAAAATCAATGAATATTGTAAATGCACAAACAGTAATTTCTCCGCATTGCAAGGTGCAATTCTGAAATTTTTTGCTTTTTCCTGCTCCTCTTAGCATGATAAAGAAGATTCAAAGAGAGTGAGATGCCAGTTCCTTTCATTCAGTCAGTAGCTTCAATCATTTCTGGATGTTTTTCAATGGCAAAAATCAATGAATATTGTAAATGCACAAACAGTAATTTCTCCGCATTGCAAGGTGCAATTCTGAAATTTTTTGCTTTTTCCTGCTCCTCTTAGCATGATAAAGAAGATTCAAAGAGAGTGAGATGCCAGCTCCTTTCGTTCAGTCAGTAGCTTCAATCATTTCTGGACGTTTTTCAATGGCAAAAATCATTGAATATTATAAATGCACAAACAGTAATTTCTCCGCATTGCAAGGTGCAATTCTGAAATTTTTTGCTTTTTCCCGCTCCTCTTAGCATGATAAAGAAGATTCAAAGAGAGTGAGGTGCCAGCTCCTTTCATTCAGTCAGTAGCTTCAAACATTTCTGGTATATGAATAACATGTTTTTCAATGGCAAAAATCAATGAATATTGTAAATGCACAAACAGTAATTTCTCCGCATTGCAAGATGCAATTCTGAAATTTTTTGCTTTTTCCTGCTCCTCTTAGCATGATAAAGAAGATTCAAAGAGAGTGAGATGCCAGCTCCTTTCATTCAGTCAGTAGCTTCAATCATTTCTGGACGTTTTTCAATGGCAAAAATCAATGAATATTGTAAATGCACAAACAGTAATTTCTCCGCATTGCAAGGTGCAATTCTGAAATTTTTTGCTTTTTCCTGCTCCTCTTAGCATGATAAAGAAGATTCAAAGAGAGTGAGATGTCAGCTCCTTTCATTCAGTCAGTAGCTTCAAACATTTCTGGAATATGAATAACATGATGTTTTTCAATGGCAAAAATCAATGAATATTGTAAATGCACAAACAGTAATTTCTCCGCATTGCAAGGTGCAATTCTGAAATTTTTTGCTTTTTCCTGCTCCTCTTAGCATGATAAAGAAGATTAAAAGAGAGTGAGATGCCAGCTCCTTTCATTCAGTCAGTAGCTTCAATCATTTCTGGATGTTTTTCAATGGCAAAAATCAATGAATATTGTAAATGCACAAACAGTAATTTCTCCGCATTGCAAGGTGCAATTCTGAAATTTTTTGCTTTTTCCTGCTCCTCTTAGCATGATAAAGAAGATTCAAAGAGAGTGAGATGCCAGCTCCTTTCGTTCAGTCAGTAGCTTCAATCATTTCTGGACGTTTTTCAATGGCAAAAATCATTGAATATTATAAATGCACAAACAGTAATTTCTCCGCATTGCAAGGTGCAATTCTGAAATTTTTTACTTTTTCCTGCTCCTCTTAGCATGATAAAGAAGATTCAAAGAGAGTGAGATGCCAGCTCCTTTCATTCAGTCAGTAGCTTCAAACATTTCTGGTATATGAATAACATGATGTTTTTCAATGGCAAAAATCAATGAATATTGTAAATGCACAAACAGTAATTTCTCCGCATTGCAAGGTGCAAGTCTGAAATTTTTTGCTTTTTCCTGCTCCTCTTAGCATGATAAAGAAGATTCAAAGAGAGTGAGATGCCAGCTACTTTCATTCAGTCAGTAGCTTCAATCATTTCTGGACGTTTTTCAATGGTAAAAATCAATGAATATTGTAAATGCACAAACAGTAATTTCTCCACATTGCAAGGTGCAATTCTGAAATTTTTTGCTTTTTCCTGCTCCTCTTAGCATGATAAAGAAGATTCAAAGAGAGTGAGATGCCAGCTCCTTTCATTCAGTCAGTAGCTTCAAACATTTCTGGTATATGAATAACATGATGTTTTTCAATGGCAAAAATCAATGAATATTGTAAATGCACAAACAGTAATTTCTCCGCATTGCAAGGTGCAATTCTGAAATTTTTTGCTTTTTCCTGCTCCTCTTAGCATGATAAAGAAGATTCAAAGAGAGTGAGATGCCAGCTCCTTTCATTCAGTCAGTAGCTTCAAACATTTCTGGTATATGAATAACATGATGTTTTTCAATGGCAAAAATCAATGAATATTGTAAATGCACAAACAGTAATTTCTCCGCATTGCAAGGTGCAAGTCTGAAATTTTTTGCTTTTTCCTGCTCCTCTTAGCATGATAAAGAAGATTCAAAGAGAGTGAGATGCCAGCTACTTTCATTCAGTCAGTAGCTTCAATCATTTCTGGACGTTTTTCAATGGTAAAAATCAATGAATATTGTAAATGCACAAACAGTAATTTCTCCACATTGCAAGGTGCAATTCTGAAATTTTTTGCTTTTTCCTGCTCCTCTTAGCATGATAAAGAAGATTCAAAGAGAGTGAGATGCCAGCTCCTTTCATTCAGTCAGTAGCTTCAAACATTTCTGGTATATGAATAACATGATGTTTTTCAATGGCAAAAATCAATGAATATTGTAAATGCACAAACAGTAATTTCTCCGCATTGCAAGGTGCAATTCTGAAATTTTTTGCTTTTTCCTGCTCCTCTTAGCATGATAAAGAAGATTCAAAGAGAGTGAGATGCCAGCTCCTTTCATTCAGTCAGTAGCTTCAATCATTTCTGGATGTTTTTCAATGGCAAAAATCAATGAATATTGTAAATGCACAAACTGTAATTTCTCCGCATTGCAAGGTGCAATTCTGAAATTTTTTGCTTTTTCCTGGTCCTCTTAGCATGATAAAGAAGTTTCAAAGAGAGTGAGATGCCAGCTCCTTTCATTCAGTCAGTAGCTTCAATCATTTCTGGACGTTTTTCAATGGCAAAAACCAATGAATATTGTAAATGCACAAACAGTAATTTCTCCGCATTGCAAGGTGCAATTCTGAAATTTTTTGCTTTTTCCTGCTCCTCTTAGCATGATAAAGAAGATTCAAAGAGAGTGAGATGCCAGCTCCTTTCATTCAGTCAGTAACTTCAATCATTTCTGGACGTTTTTCAATGGCAAAAATCAATGAATATTGTAAATGCACAAACAGTAATTTCTCCGCATTGCAAGGTGCAATTCTGAAATTTTTTGCTTTTTCCTGCTCCTCTTAGCATGATAAAGAAGATTCAAAGAGAGTAAGATGCCAGCTCCTTTCATTCAGTCAGTAGCTTCAAACATTTCTGGTATATGAATAACATGATGTTTTTCAATGGCAAAAATCAATGAATATTGTAAATGCACAAACAGTAATTTCTCCGCATTGCAAGGTGCAATTCTGAAATTTTTTGCTTTTTCCTGCTCCTCTTAGCATGATAAAGAAGATTCAAAGAGAGTGAGATGCCAGCTCCTTTCATTCAGTCAGTAGCTTCAATCATTTCTGGATGTTTTTCAATGGCAAAAATCAATGAATATTGTAAATGCACAAACAGTAATTTCTCCGCATTGCAAGGTGCAATTCTGAAATTTTTTGCTTTTTCCTGCTCCTCTTAGCATGATAAAGAAGATTCAAAGAGAGTGAGATGTCAGCTCCTTTCATTCAGTCAGTAGCTTCAAACATTTCTGGTATATGAATAACATGATGTTTTTCAATGGCAAAAATCAATGAATATTGTAAATGCACAAACAGTAATTTCTCCGCATTGCAAGGTGCAATTCTGAAATTTTTTGCTTTTTCCTGCTCCTCTTAGCATGATAAAGAAGATTCAAAGAGAGTGAGATGCCAGCTCCTTTCGTTCAGTCAGTAGCTTCAATCATTTCTGGACGTTTTTCAATGGCAAAAATCATTGAATATTATAAATGCACAAACAGTAATTTCTCCGCATTGCAAGGTGCAATTCTGAAATTTTTTTTACTTTTTCCTGCTCCTCTTAGCATGATAAAGAAGATTCAAAGAGAGTGAGATGCCAGCTCCTTTCATTCAGTCAGTAGCTTCAATCATTTCTGGTATATGAATAACATGATGTTTTTCAAAGGCAAAAATCAATGAATATTGTAAATGCACAAACAGTAATTTCTCCGCATTGCAAGGTGCAAGTCTGAAATTTTTTGCTTTTTCCTGCTCCTCTTAGCATGATAAAGAAGATTCAAAGAGAGTGAGATGCCAGCTACATTCATTCAGTCAGTAGCTTCAATCATTTCTGGACGTTTTTCAATGGTAAAAATCAATGAATATTGTAAATGCACAAACAGTAATTTCTCCACATTGCAAGGTGCAATTCTGAAATTTTTTGCTTTTTCCTGCTCCTCTTAGCATGATAAAGAAGATTCAAAGAGAGTGAGATGCCAGCTCCTTTCATTCAGTCAGTAGCTTCAAACATTTCTGGTATATGAATAACATGATGTTTTTCAATGGCAAAAATCAATGAATATTGTAAATGCACAAACAGTAATTTCTCCGCATTGCAAGGTGCAATTCTGAAATTTTTTGCTTTTTCCTGCTCCTCTTAGCATGATAAAGAAGATTCAAAGAGAGTGAGATGCCAGCTCCTTTCATTCAGTCAGTAGCTTCAAACATTTCTGGTATATGAATAACATGATGTTTTTCAATGGCAAAAATCAATGAATATTGTAAATGCACAAACAGTAATTTCTCCGCATTGCAAGGTGCAAGTCTGAAATTTTTTGCTTTTTCCTGCTCCTGTTAGCATGATAAAGAAGATTCAAAGAGAGTGAGATGCCAGCTACTTTCATTCAGTCAGTAGCTTCAATCATTTCTGGACGTTTTTCAATGGTAAAAATCAATGAATATTGTAAATGCACAAACAGTAATTTCTCCACATTGCAAGGTGCAATTCTGAAATTTTTTGCTTTTTCCTGCTCCTCTTAGCATGATAAAGAAGATTCAAAGAGAGTGAGATGCCAGCTCCTTTCATTCAGTCAGTAGCTTCAAACATTTCTGGTATATGAATAACATGATGTTTTTCAATGGCAAAAATCAATGAATATTGTAAATACACAAGCAGTAATTTCTCCGCATTGCAAGGTGCAATTCTGAAATTTTTTGCTTTTTCCTGCTCCTCTTAGCATGATAAAGAAGATTCAAAGAGAGTGAGATGCCAGCTCCTTTCATTCAGTCAGTAGCTTCAATCATTTCTGGATGTTTTTCAATGGCAAAAATCAATGAATATTGTAAATGCACAAACTGTAATTTCTCCGCATTGCAAGGTGCAATTCTGAAATTTTTTGCTTTTTCCTGCTCCTCTTAGCATGATAAAGAAGATTCAAAGAGAGTGAGATGCCAGCTCCTTTCATTCAGTCAGTAGCTTCAATCATTTCTGGACGTTTTTCAATGGCAAAAACCAATGAATATTGTAAATGCACAAACAGTAATTTCTCCGCATTGCAAGGTGCAATTCTGAAATTTTTTGCTTTTTCCTGCTCCTCTTAGCATGATAAAGAAGATTCAAAGAGAGTGAGATGCCAGCTCCTTTCATTCAGTCAGTAGCTTCAATCATTTCTGGTATATGAATAACATGATGTTTTTCAAAGGCAAAAATCAATGAATATTGTAAATGCACAAACAGTAATTTCTCCGCATTGCAAGGTGCAAGTCTGAAATTTTTTGCTTTTTCCTGCTCCTCTTAGCATGATAAAGAAGATTCAAAGAGAGTGAGATGCCAGCTACTTTCATTCAGTCAGTAGCTTCAATCATTTCTGGACGTTTTTCAATGGTAAAAATCAATGAATATTGTAAATGCACAAACAGTAATTTCTCCACATTGCAAGGTGCAATTCTGAAATTTTTTGCTTTTTCCTGCTCCTCTTAGCATGATAAAGAAGATTCAAAGAGAGTGAGATGCCAGCTCCTTTCATTCAGTCAGTAGCTTCAAACATTTCTGGTATATGAATAACATGATGTTTTTCAATGGCAAAAATCAATGAATATTGTAAATGCACAAACAGTAATTTCTCCACATTGCAAGGTGCAATTCTGAAATTTTTTGCTTTTTCCTGCTCCTCTTAGCATGATAAAGAAGATTCAAAGAGAGTGAGATGCCAGCTCCTTTCATTCAGTCAGTAGCTTCAAACATTTCTGGTATATGAATAACATGATGTTTTTCAATGGCAAAAATCAATGAATATTGTAAATGCACAAACAGTAATTTCTCCGCATTGCAAGGTGCAATTCTGAAATTTTTTGCTTTTTCCTGCTCCTCTTAGCATGATAAAGAAGATTCAAAGAGAGTGAGATGCCAGCTCCTTTCATTCAGTCAGTAGCTTCAAACATTTCTGGTATATGAATAACATGATGTTTTTCAATGGCAAAAATCAATGAATATTGTAAATGCACAAACAGTAATTTCTCCGCATTGCAAGGTGCAAGTCTGAAATTTTTTGCTTTTTCCTGCTCCTGTTAGCATGATAAAGAAGATTCAAAGAGAGTGAGATGCCAGCTACTTTCATTCAGTCAGTAGCTTCAATCATTTCTGGACGTTTTTCAATGGTAAAAATCAATGAATATTGTAAATGCACAAACAGTAATTTCTCCACATTGCAAGGTGCAATTCTGAAATTTTTTGCTTTTTCCTGCTCCTCTTAGCATGATAAAGAAGATTCAAAGAGAGTGAGATGCCAGCTCCTTTCATTCAGTCAGTAGCTTCAAACATTTCTGGTATATGAATAACATGATGTTTTTCAATGGCAAAAATCAATGAATATTGTAAATGCACAAGCAGTAATTTCTCCGCATTGCAAGGTGCAATTCTGAAATTTTTTGCTTTTTCCTGCTCCTCTTAGCATGATAAAGAAGATTCAAAGAGAGTGAGATGCCAGCTCCTTTCATTCAGTCAGTAGCTTCAATCATTTCTGGATGTTTTTCAATGGCAAAAATCAATGAATATTGTAAATGCACAAACTGTAATTTCTCCGCATTGCAAGGTGCAATTCTGAAATTTTTTGCTTTTTCCTGCTCCTCTTAGCATGATAAAGAAGATTCAAAGAGAGTGAGATGCCAGCTCCTTTCATTCAGTCAGTAGCTTCAATCATTTCTGGACGTTTTTCAATGGCAAAAACCAATGAATATTGTAAATGCACAAACAGTAATTTCTCCGCATTGCAAGGTGCAATTCTGAAATTTTTTGCTTTTTCCTGCTCCTCTTAGCATGATAAAGAAGATTCAAAGAGAGTGAGATGCCAGCTCCTTTCATTCAGTCAGTAGCTTCAATCATTTCTGGTATATGAATAACATGATGTTTTTCAAAGGCAAAAATCAATGAATATTGTAAATGCACAAACAGTAATTTCTCCGCATTGCAAGGTGCAAGTCTGAAATTTTTTGCTTTTTCCTGCTCCTCTTAGCATGATAAAGAAGATTCAAAGAGAGTGAGATGCCAGCTACTTTCATTCAGTCAGTAGCTTCAATCATTTCTGGACGTTTTTCAATGGTAAAAATCAATGAATATTGTAAATGCACAAACAGTAATTTCTCCACATTGCAAGGTGCAATTCTGAAATTTTTTGCTTTTTCCTGCTCCTCTTAGCATGATAAAGAAGATTCAAAGAGAGTGAGATGCCAGCTCCTTTCATTCAGTCAGTAGCTTCAAACATTTCTGGTATATGAATAACATGATGTTTTTCAATGGCAAAAATCAATGAATATTGTAAATGCACAAACAGTAATTTCTCCGCATTGCAAGGTGCAATTCTGAAATTTTTTGCTTTTTCCTGCTCCTCTTAGCATGATAAAGAAGATTCAAAGAGAGTGAGATGCCAGCTCCTTTCATTCAGTCAGTAGCTTCAAACATTTCTGGTATATGAATAACATGATGTTTTTCAATGGCAAAAATCAATGAATATTGTAAATGCACAAACAGTAATTTCTCCGCATTGCAAGGTGCAAGTCTGAAATTTTTTGCTTTTTCCTGCTCCTGTTAGCATGATAAAGAAGATTCAAAGAGAGTGAGATGCCAGCTACTTTCATTCAGTCAGTAGCTTCAATCATTTCTGGACGTTTTTCAATGGTAAAAATCAATGAATATTGTAAATGCACAAACAGTAATTTCTCCACATTGCAAGGTGCAATTCTGAAATTTTGTGCTTTTTCCTGCTCCTCTTAGCATGATAAAGAAGATTCAAAGAGAGTGAGATGCCAGCTCCTTTCATTCAGTCAGTAGCTTCAAACATTTCTGGTATATGAATAACATGATGTTTTTCAATGGCAAAAATCAATGAATATTGTAAATGCACAAGCAGTAATTTCTCCGCATTGCAAGGTGCAATTCTGAAATTTTTTGCTTTTTCCTGCTCCTCTTAGCATGATAAAGAAGATTCAAAGAGAGTGAGATGCCAGCTCCTTTCATTCAGTCAGTAGCTTCAATCATTTCTGGATGTTTTTCAATGGCAAAAATCAATGAATATTGTAAATGCACAAACTGTAATTTCTCCGCATTGCAAGGTGCAATTCTGAAATTTTTTGCTTTTTCCTGCTCCTCTTAGCATGATAAAGAAGATTCAAAGAGAGTGAGATGCCAGCTCCTTTCATTCAGTCAGTAGCTTCAATCATTTCTGGACGTTTTTCAATGGCAAAAACCAATGAATATTGTAAATGCACAAACAGTAATTTCTCCGCATTGCAAGGTGCAATTCTGAAATTTTTTGCTTTTTCCTGCTCCTCTTAGCATGATAAAGAAGATTCAAAGAGAGTGAGATGCCAGCTCCTTTCATTCAGTCAGTACCTTCAATCATTTCTGGACGTTTTTCAATGGCAAAAATCAATGAATATTGTAAATGCACAAACAGTAATTTCTCCGCATTGCAGGGTGCAATTCTGAAATTTTTTGCTTTTTCCCGCTCCTCTTAGCATGATAAAGAAGATTCAAAGAGAGTGAGGTGCCAGCTCCTTTCATTCAGTCAGTAGCTTCAAACATTTCTGGTATATGAATAACATGTTTTTCAATGGCAAAAATCAATGAATATTGTAAATGCACAAACAGTAATTTCTCCGCATTGCAAGGTGCAATTCTGAAATTTTTTGCTTTTTCCTGCTCCTCTTAGCATGATAAAGAAGATTCAAAGAGAGTGAGATGCCAGCTCCTTTCATTCAGTCAGTAGCTTCAATCATTTCTGGACGTTTTTCAATGGCAAAAATCAATGAATATTGTAAATGCACAAACAGTAATTTCTCCGCATTGCAAGGTGCAATTCTGAAATTTTTTGCTTTTTCCTGCTCCTCTTAGCATGATAAAGAAGATTCAAAGAGAGTGAGATGTCAGCTCCTTTCATTCAGTCAGTAGCTTCAAACATTTCTGGTATATGAATAACATGATGTTTTTCAATGGCAAAAATCAATGAATATTGTAAATGCACAAACAGTAATTTCTCCGCATTGCAAGGTGCAATTCTGAAATTTTTTGCTTTTTCCTGCTCCTCTTAGCATGATAAAGAAGATTCAAAGAGAGTGAGATGCCAGCTCCTTTCATTCAGTCAGTAGCTTCAATCATTTCTGGATGTTTTTCAATGGCAAAAATCAATGAATATTGTAAATGCACAAACAGTAATTTCTCCGCATTGCAAGGTGCAATTCTGCAATTTTTTGCTTTTTCCTGCTCCTCTTAGCATGATAAAGAAGATTCAAAGAGAGTGAGATGCCAGCTCCTTTCGTTCAGTCAGTAGCTTCAATCATTTCTGGACGTTTTTCAATGGCAAAAATCATTGAATATTATAAATGCACAAACAGTAATTTCTCCGCATTGCAAGGTGTAATTCTGAATTTTTTTACTTTTTCCTGCTCCTCTTAGCATGATAAAGAAGATTCAAAGAGAGTGAGATGCCAGCTCCTTTCATTCAGTCAGTAGCTTCAATCATTTCTGGTATATGAATAACATGATGTTTTTCAATGGCAAAAATCAATGAATATTGTAAATGCACAAACAGTAATTTCTCCGCATTGCAAGGTGCATTTCTGAAATTTTTTGCTTTTTCCTGCTCCTCTTAGCATGATAAAGAAGATTCAAAGAGAGTGAGATGCCAGCTGCTTTCATTCAGTCAGTAGCTTCAAACATTTCTGGTATATGAATAACATGATGTTTTTCAATGGCAAAAATCAATGAATATTGTAAATGCACAAACAGTAATTTCTCCGCATTGCAAGGTGCAAGTCTGAAATTTTTTGCTTTTTCCTGCTCCTCTTAGCATGATAAAGAAGATTCAAAGAGAGTGAGATGCCAGCTACTTTCATTCAGTCAGTAGCTTCAATCATTTCTGGACGTTTTTCAATGGTAAAAATCAATGAATATTGTAAATGCACAAACAGTAATTTCTCCACATTGCATGGTGCAATTCTGAAATTTTTTGCTTTTTCCTGCTCCTCTTAGCATGATAAAGAAGATTCAAAGAGAGTGAGATGCCAGCTCCTTTCATTCAGTCAGTAGCTTCAAACATTTCTGGTATATGAATAACATGATGTTTTTCAATGGCAAAAATCAATGAATATTGTAAATGCACAAACAGTAATTTCTCCGCATTGCAAGGTGCAATTCTGAAATTTTTTGCTTTTTCCTGCTCCTCTTAGCATGATAAAGAAGATTCAAAGAGAGTGAGATGCCAGCTCCTTTCATTCAGTCAGTAGCTTCAAACATTTCTGGTATATGAATAACATGATGTTTTTCAATGGCAAAAATCAATGAATATTGTAAATGCACAAACAGTAATTTCTCCGCATTGCAAGGTGCAAGTCTGAAATTTTTTGCTTTTTCCTGCTCCTCTTAGCATGATAAAGAAGATTCAAAGAGAGTGAGATGCCAGCTACTTTCATTCAGTCAGTAGCTTCAATCATTTCTGGACGTTTTTCAATGGTAAAAATCAATGAATATTGTAAATGCACAAACAGTAATTTCTCCACATTGCAAGGTGCAATTCTGAAATTTTTTGCTTTTTCCTGCTCCTCTTAGCATGATAAAGAAGATTCAAAGAGAGTGAGATGCCAGCTCCTTTCATTCAGTCAGTAGCTTCAAACATTTCTGGTATATGAATAACATGATGTTTTTCAATGGCAAAAATCAATGAATATTGTAAATGCACAAACAGTAATTTCTCCGCATTGCAAGGTGCAATTCTGAAATTTTTTGCTTTTTCCTGCTCCTCTTAGCATGATAAAGAAGATTCAAAGAGAGTGAGATGCCAGCTCCTTTCATTCAGTCAGTAGCTTCAATCATTTCTGGATGTTTTTCAATGGCAAAAATCAATGAATATTGTAAATGCACAAACTGTAATTTCTCCGCATTGCAAGGTGCAATTCTGAAATTTTTTGCTTTTTCCTGCTCCTCTTAGCATGATAAAGAAGATTCAAAGAGAGTGAGATGCCAGCTCCTTTCATTCAGTCAGTAGCTTCAATCATTTCTGGACGTTTTTCAATGGCAAAAACCAATGAATATTGTAAATGCACAAACAGTAATTTCTCCGCATTGCAAGGTGCAATTCTGAAATTTTTTGCTTTTTCCTGCTCCTCTTAGCATGATAAAGAAGATTCAAAGAGAGTGAGATGCCAGCTCCTTTTATTCAGTCAGTACCTTCAATCATTTCTGGACGTTTTTCATTGGCCAAAATCAATGAATATTGTAAATGCACAAACAGTAATTTCTCCGCATTGCAAGGTGCAATTCTGAAATTTTTTGCTTTTTCCCGCTCCTCTTAGCATGATAAAGAAGATTCAAAGAGAGTGAGGTGCCAGCTCCTTTCATTCAGTCAGTAGCTTCAAACATTTCTGGTATATGAATAACATGTTTTTCAATGGCAAAAATCAATGAATATTGTAAATGCACAAACAGTAATTTCTCCGCATTGCAAGGTGCAATTCTGAAATTTTTTGCTTTTTCCTGCTCCTCTTAGCATGATAAAGAAGATTCAAAGAGAGTGAGATGCCAGCTCCTTTCATTCAGTCAGTAGCTTCAATCATTTCTGGACGTTTTTCAATGGCAAAAATCAATGAATATTGTAAATGCACAAACAGTAATTTCTCCGCATTGCAAGGTGCATTTCTGAAATTTTTTGCTTTTTCCTGCTCCTCTTAGCATGATAAAGAAGATTCAAAGAGAGTGAGATGCCAGCTGCTTTCATTCAGTCAGTAGCTTCAAACATTTCTGGTATATGAATAACATGATGTTTTTCAATGGCAAAAATCAATGAATATTGTAAATGCACAAACAGTAATTTCTCCGCATTGCAAGGTGCAAGTCTGAAATTTTTTGCTTTTTCCTGCTCCTCTTAGCATGATAAAGAAGATTCAAAGAGAGTGAGATGCCAGCTACTTTCATTCAGTCAGTAGCTTCAATCATTTCTGGACGTTTTTCAATGGTAAAAATCAATGAATATTGTAAATGCACAAACAGTAATTTCTCCACATTGCATGGTGCAATTCTGAAATTTTTTGCTTTTTCCTGCTCCTCTTAGCATGATAAAGAAGATTCAAAGAGAGTGAGATGCCAGCTCCTTTCATTCAGTCAGTAGCTTCAAACATTTCTGGTATATGAATAACATGATGTTTTTCAATGGCAAAAATCAATGAATATTGTAAATGCACAAACAGTAATTTCTCCGCATTGCAAGGTGCAATTCTGAAATTTTTTGCTTTTTCCTGCTCCTCTTAGCATGATAAAGAAGATTCAAAGAGAGTGAGATGCCAGCTCCTTTCATTCAGTCAGTAGCTTCAAACATTTCTGGTATATGAATAACATGATGTTTTTCAATGGCAAAAATCAATGAATATTGTAAATGCACAAACAGTAATTTCTCCGCATTGCAAGGTGCAAGTCTGAAATTTTTTGCTTTTTCCTGCTCCTCTTAGCATGATAAAGAAGATTCAAAGAGAGTGAGATGCCAGCTACTTTCATTCAGTCAGTAGCTTCAATCATTTCTGGACGTTTTTCAATGGTAAAAATCAATGAATATTGTAAATGCACAAACAGTAATTTCTCCACATTGCAAGGTGCAATTCTGAAATTTTTTGCTTTTTCCTGCTCCTCTTAGCATGATAAAGAAGATTCAAAGAGAGTGAGATGCCAGCTCCTTTCATTCAGTCAGTAGCTTCAAACATTTCTGGTATATGAATAACATGATGTTTTTCAATGGCAAAAATCAATGAATATTGTAAATGCACAAACAGTAATTTCTCCGCATTGCAAGGTGCAATTCTGAAATTTTTTGCTTTTTCCTGCTCCTCTTAGCATGATAAAGAAGATTCAAAGAGAGTGAGATGCCAGCTCCTTTCATTCAGTCAGTAGCTTCAATCATTTCTGGATGTTTTTCAATGGCAAAAATCAATGAATATTGTAAATGCACAAACTGTAATTTCTCCGCATTGCAAGGTGCAATTCTGAAATTTTTTGCTTTTTCCTGCTCCTCTTAGCATGATAAAGAAGATTCAAAGAGAGTGAGATGCCAGCTCCTTTCATTCAGTCAGTAGCTTCAATCATTTCTGGACGTTTTTCAATGGCAAAAACCAATGAATATTGTAAATGCACAAACAGTAATTTCTCCGCATTGCAAGGTGCAATTCTGAAATTTTTTGCTTTTTCCTGCTCCTCTTAGCATGATAAAGAAGATTCAAAGAGAGTGAGATGCCAGCTCCTTTTATTCAGTCAGTACCTTCAATCATTTCTGGACGTTTTTCATTGGCCAAAATCAATGAATATTGTAAATGCACAAACAGTAATTTCTCCGCATTGCAAGGTGCAATTCTGAAATTTTTTGCTTTTTCCCGCTCCTCTTAGCATGATAAAGAAGATTCAAAGAGAGTGAGGTGCCAGCTCCTTTCATTCAGTCAGTAGCTTCAAACATTTCTGGTATATGAATAACATGTTTTTCAATGGCAAAAATCAATGAATATTGTAAATGCACAAACAGTAATTTCTCCGCATTGCAAGGTGCAATTCTGAAATTTTTTGCTTTTTCCTGCTCCTCTTAGCATGATAAAGAAGATTCAAAGAGAGTGAGATGCCAGCTCCTTTCATTCAGTCAGTAGCTTCAATCATTTCTGGACGTTTTTCAATGGCAAAAATCAATGAATATTGTAAATGCACAAACAGTAATTTCTCCGCATTGCAAGGTGCAATTCTGAAATTTTTTGCTTTTTCCTGCTCCTCTTAGCATGATAAAGAAGATTCAAAGAGAGTGAGATGTCAGCTCCTTTCATTCAGTCAGTAGCTTCAAACATTTCTGGTATATGAATAACATGATGTTTTTCAATGGCAAAAATCAATGAATATTGTAAATGCACAAACAGTAATTTCTCCGCATTGCAAGGTGCAATTCTGAAATTTTTTGCTTTTTCCTGCTCCTCTTAGCATGATAAAGAAGATTCAAAGAGAGTGAGATGCCAGCTCCTTTCATTCAGTCAGTAGCTTCAATCATTTCTGGATGTTTTTCAATGGCAAAAATCAATGAATATTGTAAATGCACAAACAGTAATTTCTCCGCATTGCAAGGTGCAATTCTGAAATTTTTTGCTTTTTCCTGCTCCTCTTAGCATGATAAAGAAGATTCAAAGAGAGTGAGATGCCAGCTCCTTTCGTTCAGTCAGTAGCTTCAATCATTTCTGGACGTTTTTCAATGGCAAAAATCATTGAATATTATAAATGCACAAACAGTAATTTCTCCTCATTGCAAGGTGCAATTCTGAAATTTTTTGCTTTTTCCCGCTCCTCTTAGCATGATAAAGAAGATTCAATGAGAGTGAGGTGCCAGCTCCTTTCATTCAGTCAGTAGCTTCAAACATTTCTGGTATATGAATAACATGTTTTTCAATGGCAAAAATCAATGAATATTGTAAATGCACAAACAGTAATTTCTCCGCATTGCAAGGTGCAATTCTGAAATTTTTTGCTTTTTCCTGCTCCTCTTAGCATGATAAAGAAGATTCAAAGAGAGTGAGATGCCAGCTCCTTTCATTCAGTCAGTAGCTTCAATCATTTCTGGACGTTTTTCAATGGCAAAAATCAATGAATATTGTAAATGCACAAACAGTAATTTCTCCGCATTGCAAGGTGCAATTCTGAAATTTTTTGCTTTTTCCTGCTCCTCTTAGCATGATAAAGAAGATTCAAAGAGAGTGAG
The DNA here is from genome assembly GCF_046119375.1 of Phyllobates terribilis. Taxonomy (NCBI): domain Eukaryota; kingdom Metazoa; phylum Chordata; class Amphibia; order Anura; family Dendrobatidae; genus Phyllobates; species Phyllobates terribilis. Next base: position 200,566 of record NW_027364376.1, read on the forward strand.
ATGTCAGCTCCTTTCATTCAGTCAGTAGCTTCAAACATTTCTGGTATATGAATAACATGATGTTTTTCAATGGCAAAAATCAATAAATATTGTAAATGCACAAACAGTAATTTCTCCGCATTGCAAGGTGCAATTCTGAAATTTTTTGCTTTTTCCTGCTCCTCTTAGCATGATAAAGAAGATTCAAAGAGAGTGAGATGCCAGCTCCTTTCATTCAGTCAGTAGCTTCAATCATTTCTGGATGTTTTTCAATGGCAAAAATCAATGAATATTGTAAATGCACAAACAGTAATTTCTCCGCATTGCAAGGTGCAATTCTGAAATTTTTTGCTTTTTCCTGCTCCTCTTAGCATGATAAAGAAGATTCAAAGAGAGTGAGATGCCAGCTCCTTTCGTTCAGTCAGTAGCTTCAATCATTTCTGGACGTTTTTCAATGGCAAAAATCATTGAATATTATAAATGCACAAACTAATTTCTCCGCATTGCAAGGTGCAATTCTGAAATTTTATACTTTTTCCTGCTCCTCTTAGCATGATAAAGAAGATTCAAAGAGAGTGAGATGCCAGCTCCTTTCATTCAGTCAGTAGCTTCAAACATTTCTGGTATATGAATAACATGATGTTTTTCAATGGCAAAAATCAATGAATATTGTAAATGCACAAACAGTAATTTCTCCGCATTGCAAGGTGCAAGTCTGAAATTTTTTGCTTTTTCCTGCTCCTCTTAGCATGATAAAGAAGATTCAAAGAGAGTGAGATGCCAGCTACTTTCATTCAGTCAGTAGCTTCAATCATTTCTGGACGTTTTTCAATGGTAAAAATCAATGAATATTGTAAATGCACAAACAGTAATTTCTCCACATTGCAAGGTGCAATTCTGAAATTTTTTGCTTTTTCCTGCTCCTCTTAGCATGATAAAGAAGATTCAAAGAGAGTGAGATGCCAGCTCCTTTCATTCAGTCAGTAGCTTCAAACATTTCTGGTATATGAATAACATGATGTTTTTCAATGGCAAAAATCAATGAATATTGTAAATGCACAAACAGTAATTTCTCCGCATTGCAAGGTGCAATTCTGAAATTTTTTGCTTTTTCCTGCTCCTCTTAGCATGATAAAGAAGATTCAAAGAGAGTGAGATGCCAGCTCCTTTCATTCAGTCAGTAGCTTCAATCATTTCTGGACGTTTTTCAATGGCAAAAACCAATGAATATTGTAAATGCACAAACAGTAATTTCTCCGCATTGCAAGGTGCAATTCGGAAATTTTTTGCTTTTTCCTGCTCCTCTTAGCATGATAAAGAAGATTCAAAGAGAGTGAGATGACAGCTCCTTTCATTCAGTCAGTACCTTCAATCATTTCTGGACGTTTTTCAATGGCAAAAATCAATGAATATTGTAAATGCACAAACAGTAATTTCTCCGCATTGCAAGGTGCAATTCTGAAATTTTTTGCTTTTTCCCGCTGCTCTTAGCATGATAAAGAAGATTCAAAGAGAGTGAGGTGCCAGCTCCTTTCATTCAGTCAGTAGCTTCAAACATTTCTGGTATATGAATAACATGTTTTTCAATGGCAAAAATCAATGAATATTGTAAATGCACAAACAGTAATTTCTCCGCATTGCAAGGTGCAATTCTGAAATTTTTTGCTTTTTCCTGCTCCTCTTAGCATGATAAAGAAGATTCAAAGAGAGTGAGATGCCAGCTCCTTTCATTCAGTCAGTAGCTTCAATCATTTCTGGACGTTTTTCAATGGCAAAAATCAATGAATATTGTAAATGCACAAACAGTAATTTCTCCGCATTGCAAGGTGCAATTCTGAAATTTTTTGCTTTTTCCTGCTCCTCTTAGCATGATAAAGAAGATTCAAAGAGAGTGAGATGTCAGCTCCTTTCATTCAGTCAGTAGCTTCAAACATTTCTGGTATATGAATAACATGATGTTTTTCAATGGCAAAAATCAATGAATATTGTAAATGCACAAACAGTAATTTCTCCGCATTGCAAGGTGCAATTCTGAAATTTTTTGCTTTTTCCTGCTCCTCTTAGCATGATAAAGAAGATTCAAAGAGAGTGAGATGCCAGCTCCTTTCATTCAGTCAGTAGCTTCAATCATTTCTGGATGTTTTTCAATGGCAAAAATCAATGAATATTGTAAATGCACAAACAGTAATTTCTCCGCATTGCAAGGTGCAATTCTGAAATTTTTTGCTTTTTCCTGCTCCTCTTAGCATGATAAAGAAGATTCAAAGAGAGTGAGATGCCAGCTCCTTTCGTTCAGTCAGTAGCTTCAATCATTTCTGGACGTTTTTCAATGGCAAAAATCATTGAATATTATAAATGCACAAACAGTAATTTCTGCGCATTGCAAGGTGCAATTCTGAAATTTTTTGCTTTTTCCCGCTCCTCTTAGCATGATAAAGAAGATTCAAAGAGAGTGAGGTGCCAGCTCCTTTCATTCAGTCAGTAGCTTCAAACATTTCTGGTATATGAATAACATGTTTTTCAATGGCAAAAATCAATGAATATTGTAAATGCACAAACAGTAATTTCTCCGCATTGCAAGGTGCAATTCTGAAATTTTTTGCTTTTTCCTGCTCCTCTTAGCATGATAAAGAAGATTCAAAGAGAGTGAGATGCCAGCTCCTTTCATTCAGTCAGTAGCTTCAATCATTTCTGGACGTTTTTCAATGGCAAAAATCAATGAATATTGTAAATGCACAAACAGTAATTTCTCCGCATTGCAAGGTGCAATTCTGAAATTTTTTGCTTTTTCCTGCTCCTCTTAGCATGATAAAGAAGATTCAAAGAGAGTGAGATGTCAGCTCCTTTCATTCAGTCAGTAGCTTCAAACATTTCTGGTATATGAATAACATGATGTTTTTCAATGGCAAAAATCAATGAATATTGTAAATGCACAAACAGTAATTTCTCCGCATTGCAAGGTGCAATTCTGAAATTTTTTGCTTTTTCCTGCTCCTCTTAGCATGATAAAGAAGATTCAAAGAGAGTGAGATGCCAGCTCCTTTCATTCAGTCAGTAGCTTCAATCATTTCTGGATGTTTTTCAATGGCAAAAATCAATGAATATTGTAAATGCACAAACAGTAATTTCTCCGCATTGCAAGGTGCAATTCTGAAATTTTTTGCTTTTTCCTGCTCCTCTTAGCATGATAAAGAAGATTCAAAGAGAGTGAGATGCCAGCTCCTTTCGTTCAGTCAGTAGCTTCAATCATTTCTGGACGTTTTTCAATGGCAAAAATCATTGAATATTATAAATGCACAAACTAATTTCTCCGCATTGCAAGGTGCAATTCTGAAATTTTATACTTTTTCCTGCTCCTCTTAGCATGATAAAGAAGATTCAAAGAGAGTGAGATGCCAGCTCCTTTCATTCAGTCAGTAGCTTCAAACATTTCTGGTATATGAATAACATGATGTTTTTCAATGGCAAAAATCAATGAATATTGTAAATGCACAAACAGTAATTTCTCCGCATTGCAAGGTGCAAGTCTGAAATTTTTTGCTTTTTCCTGCTCCTCTTAGCATGATAAAGAAGATTCAAAGAGAGTGAGATGCCAGCTACTTTCATTCAGTCAGTAGCTTCAATCATTTCTGGACGTTTTTCAATGGTAAAAATCAATGAATATTGTAAATGCACAAACAGTAATTTCTCCACATTGCAAGGTGCAATTCTGAAATTTTTTGCTTTTTCCTGCTCCTCTTAGCATGATAAAGAAGATTCAAAGAGAGTGAGATGCCAGCTCCTTTCATTCAGTCAGTAGCTTCAAACATTTCTGGTATATGAATAACATGATGTTTTTCAATGGCAAAAATCAATGAATATTGTAAATGCACAAACAGTAATTTCTCCGCATTGCAAGGTGCAATTCTGAAATTTTTTGCTTTTTCCTGCTCCTCTTAGCATGATAAAGAAGATTCAAAGAGAGTGAGATGCCAGCTCCTTTCATTCAGTCAGTAGCTTCAATCATTTCTGGACGTTTTTCAATGGCAAAAACCAATGAATATTGTAAATGCACAAACAGTAATTTCTCCGCATTGCAAGGTGCAATTCGGAAATTTTTTGCTTTTTCCTGCTCCTCTTAGCATGATAAAGAAGATTCAAAGAGAGTGAGATGACAGCTCCTTTCATTCAGTCAGTACCTTCAATCATTTCTGGACGTTTTTCAATGGCAAAAATCAATGAATATTGTAAATGCACAAACAGTAATTTCTCCGCATTGCAAGGTGCAATTCTGAAATTTTTTGCTTTTTCCCGCTGCTCTTAGCATGATAAAGAAGATTCAAAGAGAGTGAGGTGCCAGCTCCTTTCATTCAGTCAGTAGCTTCAAACATTTCTGGTATATGAATAACATGTTTTTCAATGGCAAAAATCAATGAATATTGTAAATGCACAAACAGTAATTTCTCCGCATTGCAAGGTGCAATTCTGAAATTTTTTGCTTTTTCCTGCTCCTCTTAGCATGATAAAGAAGATTCAAAGAGAGTGAGATGCCAGCTCCTTTCATTCAGTCAGTAGCTTCAATCATTTCTGGACGTTTTTCAATGGCAAAAATCAATGAATATTGTAAATGCACAAACAGTAATTTCTCCGCATTGCAAGGTGCAATTCTGAAATTTTTTGCTTTTTCCTGCTCCTCTTAGCATGATAAAGAAGATTCAAAGAGAGTGAGATGTCAGCTCCTTTCATTCAGTCAGTAGCTTCAAACATTTCTGGTATATGAATAACATGATGTTTTTCAATGGCAAAAATCAATGAATATTGTAAATGCACAAACAGTAATTTCTCCGCATTGCAAGGTGCAATTCTGAAATTTTTTGCTTTTTCCTGCTCCTCTTAGCATGATAAAGAAGATTCAAAGAGAGTGAGATGCCAGCTCCTTTCATTCAGTCAGTAGCTTCAATCATTTCTGGATGTTTTTCAATGGCAAAAATCAATGAATATTGTAAATGCACAAACAGTAATTTCTCCGCATTGCAAGGTGCAATTCTGAAATTTTTTGCTTTTTCCTGCTCCTCTTAGCATGATAAAGAAGATTCAAAGAGAGTGAGATGCCAGCTCCTTTCGTTCAGTCAGTAGCTTCAATCATTTCTGGACGTTTTTCAATGGCAAAAATCATTGAATATTATAAATGCACAAACAGTAATTTCTGCGCATTGCAAGGTGCAATTCTGAAATTTTTTGCTTTTTCCCGCTCCTCTTAGCATGATAAAGAAGATTCAAAGAGAGTGAGGTGCCAGCTCCTTTCATTCAGTCAGTAGCTTCAAACATTTCTGGTATATGAATAACATGTTTTTCAATGGCAAAAATCAATGAATATTGTAAATGCACAAACAGTAATTTCTCCGCATTGCAAGGTGCAATTCTGAAATTTTTTGCTTTTTCCTGCTCCTCTTAGCATGATAAAGAAGATTCAAAGAGAGTGAGATGCCAGCTCCTTTCATTCAGTCAGTAGCTTCAATCATTTCTGGACGTTTTTCAATGGCAAAAATCAATGAATATTGTAAATGCACAAACAGTAATTTCTCCGCATTGCAAGGTGCAATTCTGAAATTTTTTGCTTTTTCCTGCTCCTCTTAGCATGATAAAGAAGATTCAAAGAGAGTGAGATGTCAGCTCCTTTCATTCAGTCAGTAGCTTCAAACATTTCTGGTATATGAATAACATGATGTTTTTCAATGGCAAAAATCAATGAATATTGTAAATGCACAAACAGTAATTTCTCCGCATTGCAAGGTGCAATTCTGAAATTTTTTGCTTTTTCCTGCTCCTCTTAGCATGATAAAGAAGATTCAAAGAGAGTGAGATGCCAGCTCCTTTCATTCAGTCAGTAGCTTCAATCATTTCTGGATGTTTTTCAATGGCAAAAATCAATGAATATTGTAAATGCACAAACAGTAATTTCTCCGCATTGCAAGGTGCAATTCTGAAATTTTTTGCTTTTTCCTGCTCCTCTTAGCATGATAAAGAAGATTCAAAGAGAGTGAGATGCCAGCTCCTTTCGTTCAGTCAGTAGCTTCAATCATTTCTGGACGTTTTTCAATGGCAAAAATCATTGAATATTATAAATGCACAAACAGTAATTTCTCCGCATTGCAAGGTGCAAGTCTGAAATTTTTTGCTTTTTCCTGCTCCTCTTAGCATGATAAAGAAGATTCAAAGAGAGTGAGATGCCAGCTACTTTCATTCAGTCAGTAGCTTCAATCATTTCTGGACGTTTTTCAATGGTAAAAATCAATGAATATTGTAAATGCACAAACAGTAATTTCTCCACATTGCAAGGTGCAATTCTGAAATTTTTTGCTTTTTCCTGCTCCTCTTAGCATGATAAAGAAGATTCAAAGAGAGTGAGATGCCAGCTCCTTTCATTCAGTCAGTAGCTTCAAACATTTCTGGTATATGAATAACATGATGTTTTTCAATGGCAAAAATCAATGAATATTGTAAATGCACAAACAGTAATTTCTCCGCATTGCAAGGTGCTATTCTGAAATTTTTTGCTTTTTTCTGCTCCTCTTAGCATGATAAAGAAGATTCAAAGAGAGTGAGATGCCAGCTCCTTTCATTCAGTCAGTAGCTTCAATCATTTCTGGATGTTTTTCAATGGCAAAAATCAATGACTATTGTAAATGCACAAACTGTAATTTCTCCGCATTGCAAGGTGCAATTCTGAAATTTTTTGCTTTTTCCTGCTCCTCTTAGCATGATAAAGAAGATTCAAAGAGAGTGAGATGTCAGCTCCTTTCATTCAGTCAGTAGCTTCAAACATTTCTGGTATATGAATAACATGATGTTTTTCAATGGCAAAAATCAATGAATATTGTAAATGCACAAACAGTAATTTCTCCGCATTGCAAGGTGCAATTCTGAAATTTTTTGCTTTTTCCTGCTCCTCTTAGCATGATAAAGAAGATTCAAAGAGAGTGAGATGCCAAGCTCCTTTCATTCAGTCAGTAGCTTCAATCATTTCTGGATGTTTTTCAATGGCAAAAATCAATGAATATTGTAAATGCACAAACAGTAATTTCTCCGCATTGCAAGGTGCAATTCTGAAATTTTTTGCTTTTTCCTGCTCCTCTTAGCATGATAAAGAAGATTCAAAGAGAGTGAGATGCCAGCTCCTTTCGTTCAGTCAGTAGCTTCAATCATTTCTGGATGTTTTTCAATGGCAAAAATCATTGAATATTATAAATGCACAAACAGTAATTTCTCCGCATTGCAAGGTGCAATTCTGAAATTTTTTGCTTTTTCCCGCTCCTCTTAGCATGATAAAGAAGATTCAAAGAGAGTGAGGTGCCAGCTCCTTTCATTCAGTCAGTAGCTTCAAACATTTCTGGTATATGAATAAAATGTTTTTCAATGGCAAAAATCAATGAATATTGTAAATGCACAAACAGTAATTTCTCCGCATTGCAAGGTGCAATTCTGAAATTTTTTGCTTTTTCCTGCTCCTCTTAGCATGATAAAGAAGATTCAAAGAGAGTGAGATGCCAGCTCCTTTCATTCAGTCAGTAGCTTCAATCATTTCTGGACGTTTTTCAATGGCAAAAATCAATGAATATTGTAAATGCACAAACAGTAATTTCTCCGCATTGCAAGGTGCAATTCTGAAATTTTTTGCTTTTTCCTGCTCCTCTTAGCATGATAAAGAAGATTCAAAGAGAGTGAGATGTCAGCTCCTTTCATTCAGTCAGTAGCTTCAAACATTTCTGGTATATGAATAACATGATGTTTTTCAATGGCAAAAATCAATGAATATTGTAAATGCACAAACAGTAATTTCTCCGCATTGCAAGGTGCAATTCTGAAATTTTTTGCTTTTTCCTGCTCCTCTTAGCATGATAAAGAAGATTCAAAGAGAGTGAGATGCCAGCTCCTTTCATTCAGTCAGTAGCTTCAATCATTTCTGGATGTTTTTCAATGGCAAAAATCAATGAATATTGTAAATGCACAAACAGTAATTTCTCCGCATTGCAAGGTGCAATTCTGAAATTTTTTGCTTTTTCCTGCTCCTCTTAGCATGATAAAGAAGATTCAAAGAGAGTGAGATGCCAGCTCCTTTCGTTCAGTCAGTAGCTTCAATCATTTCTGGACGTTTTTCAATGGCAAAAATCATTGAATATTATAAATGCACAAACAGTAATTTCTCCGCATTGCAAGGTGCAATTCTGAAATTTTTTACTTTTTCCTGCTCCTCTTAGCATGATAAAGAAGATTCAAAGAGAGTGAGATGCCAGCTCCTTTCATTCAGTCAGTAGCTTCAATCATTTCTGGTATATGAATAACATGATGTTTTTCAATGGCAAAAATCAATGAATATTGTAAATGCACAAACAGTAATTTCTCCGCATTGCAAGGTGCAATTCTGAAATTTTTTGCTTTTTCCTGCTCCTCTTAGCATGATAAAGAAGATTCAAAGAGAGTGAGATGCCAGCTCCTTTCATTCAGTCAGTAGCTTCAAACATTTCTGGTATATCAATAACATGATGTTTTTCAATGGCAAAAATCAATGAATATTGTAAATGCACAAACAGTAATTTCTCCGCATTGCAAGGTGCAAGTCTGAAATTTTTTGCTTTTTCCTGCTCCTCTTAGCATGATAAAGAAGATTCAAAGAGAGTGAGATGCCAGCTACTTTCATTCAGTCAGTAGCTTCAATCATTTCTGGACGTTTTTCAATGGTAAAAATCAATGAATATTGTAAATGCACAAACAGTAATTTCTCCACATTGCAAGGTGCAATTCTGAAATTTTTTGCTTTTTCCTGCTCCTCTTAGCATGATAAAGAAGATTCAAAGAGAGTGAGATGCCAGCTCCTTTCATTCAGTCAGTAGCTTCAAACATTTCTGGTATATGAATAACATGATGTTTTTCAATGGCAAAAATCAATGAATATTGTAAATGCACAAACAGTAATTTCTCCGCATTGCAAGGTGCAATTCTGAAATTTTTTGCTTTTTCCTGCTCCTCTTAGCATGATAAAGAAGATTCAAAGAGAGTGAGATGCCAGCTCCTTTCATTCAGTCAGTAGCTTCAAACATTTCTGGTATATGAATAACATGATGTTTTTCAATGGCAAAAATCAATGAATATTGTAAATGCACAAACAGTAATTTCTCCGCATTGCAAGGTGCAAGTCTGAAATTTTTTGCTTTTTCCTGCTCCTCTTAGCATGATAAAGAAGATTCAAAGAGAGTGAGATGCCAGCTACTTTCATTCAGTCAGTAGCTTCAATCATTTCTGGACGTTTTTCAATGGTAAAAGTCAATGAATATTGTAAATGCACAAACAGTAATTTCTCCACATTGCAAGGTGCAATTCTGAAATTTTTTGCTTTTTCCTGCTCCTCTTAGCATGATAAAGAAGATTCAAAGAGAGTGAGATGCCAGCTCCTTTCATTCAGTCAGTAGCTTCAAACATTTCTGGTATATGAATAACATGATGTTTTTCAATGGCAAAAATCAATGAATATTGTAAATGCACAAACAGTAATTTCTCCGCATTGCAAGGTGCAAGTCTGAAATTTTTTGCTTTTTCCTGCTCCTCTTAGCATGATAAACAAGATTCAAAGAGAGTGAGATGCCAGCTCCTTTCATTCAGTCAGTAGCTTCAATCATTTCTGGACGTTTTTCAATGGCAAAAATCAATGAATATTGTAAATGCACAAACAGTAATTTCTCCGCATTGCAAGGTGCAATTCTGAAATTTTTTGCTTTTTCCTGCTCCTCTTAGCATGATAAAGAAGATTCAAAGAGAGTGAGATGCCAGCTCCTTTCATTCAGTCAGTAGCTTCAATCATTTCTGGACGTTTTTCAATGGCAAAAATCAATGAATATTGTAAATGCACAAACAGTAATTTCTCCGCATTGCAAGGTGCAATTCTGAAATTTTTTGCTTTTTCCTGCTCCTCTTAGCATGATAAAGAAGATTCAAAGAGAGTGAGATGCCAGCTCCTTTCATTCAGTCAGTAGCTTCAAACATTTCTGGTATATGAATAACATGATGTTTTTCAATGGCAAAAATCAATGAATATTGTAAATGCACAAACAGTAATTTCTCCGCATTGCAAGGTGCAAGTCTGAAATTTTTTGCTTTTTCCTGCTCCTCTTAGCATGATAAAGAAGATTCAAAGAGTGAGATGCCAGCTACTTTCATTCAGTCAGTAGCTTCAATCATTTCTGGACGTTTTTCAATGGTAAAAATCAATGAATATTGTAAATGCACAAACAGTAATTTCTCCACATTGCAAGGTGCAATTCTGAAATTTTTTGCTTTTTCCTGCTCCTCTTAGCATGATAAAGAAGATTCAAAGAGAGTGAGATGCCAGCTCCTTTCATTCAGTCAGTAGCTTCAAACATTTCTGGTATATGAATAACATGATGTTTTCAATGGCAAAAATCAATGAATATTGTAAATGCACAAACAGTAAATTCTCCGCATTGCAAGGTGCAATTCTGAAATTTTTTGCTTTTTCCTGCTCCTCTTAGCATGATAAAGAAGATTCAAAGAGAGTGAGATGCCAGCTCCTTTCATTCAGTCAGTAGCTTCAAACATTTCTGGTATATGAATAACATGATGTTTTTCAATGGCAAAAATCAATGAATATTGTAAATGCACAAACAGTAATTTCTCCGCATTGCAAGGTGCAAGTCTGAAATTTTTTGCTTTGTCCTGCTCCTCTTAGCATGATAAAGAAGATTCAAAGAGAGTGAGATGCCAGCTACTTTCATTCAGTCAGTAGATTGAATCATTTCTGGACGTTTTTCAATGTTAAAAATCAATGAATATTGTAAATGCACAAACAGTAATTTCTCCACATTGCAAGGTGCAATTCTGAAATTTTTTGCTTATTCCTGCTCCTCTTAGCATGATAATGAAGATTCAAAGAGAGTGAGATGCCAGCTCCTTTCATTCAGTCAGTAGCTTCAAACATTTCTGGTATATGAATAACATGATGTTTTTCAATGGCAAAAATCAATGAATATTGTAAATGCACAAACAGTAATTTCTCCGCATTGCAAGGTGCAATTCTGAAATTTTTTGCTTTTTCCTGCTCCTCTTAGCATGATAAAGAAGATTCAAAGAGAGTGAGATGCCAGCTCCTTTCATTCAGTCAGTAGCTTCAATCATTTCTGGATGTTTTTCAATGGCAAAAATCAATGAATATTGTAAATGCACAAACTGTAATTTCTCCGCATTGCAAGGTGCAATTCTGAAATTTTTTACTTTTTCCTGCTCCTCTTAGCATGATAAAGAAGATTCAAAGAGAGTGAGATGCCAGCTCCTTTCATTCAGTCAGTAGCTTCAATCATTTCTGGTATATGAATAACATGATGTTTTTCAATGGCAAAAATCAATGAATATTGTAAATGCACAAACAGTAATTTCTCCGCATTGCAAAGTGCAATTCTGAAATTTTTTGCTTTTTCCTGCTCCTCTTAGCATGATAAAGAAGATTCAAAGAGAGTGAGGTGCCAGCTTCTTTCATTCAGTCAGTAGCTTCAAACATTTCTGGTATATGAATAACATGTTTTTCAATGGCAAAAATCAATGAATATTGTAAATGCACAAACAGTAATTTCTCCGCATTGCAAGGTGCAATTGTGAAATTTTTTGCTTTTTCCTGCTCCTCTTAGCATGATAAAGAAGATTCAAAGAGAGTGAGATGCCAGCTCCTTTCATTCAGTCAGTAGCTTCAATCATTTCTGGACGTTTTTCAATGGCAAAAATCAATGAATATTGTAAATGCACAAACAGTAATTTCTCCGCATTGCAAGGTGCAATTCTGAAATTTTTTGCTTTTTCCTGCTCCTCTTAGCATGATAAAGAAGATTCAAAGAGAGTGAGATGCCAGCTCCTTTCATTCAGTCAGTAGCTTCAATCATTTCTGGACGTTTTTCAATGGCAAAAATCAATGAATATTGTAAATGCACAAACAGTAATTTCTCCGCATTGCAAGGTGCAATTCTGAAATTTTTTGCTTTTTCCTGCTCCTCTTAGCATGATAAAGAAGATTCAAAGAGAGTGAGATGCCAGCTCCTTTCATTCAGTCAGTAGCTTCAAACATTTCTGGTATATGAATAACATGATGTTTTTCAATGGCAAAAATCAATGAATATTGTAAATGCACAAACAGTAATTTCTCCGCATTGCAAGGTGCAAGTCTGAAATTTTTTGCTTTTTCCTGCTCCTCTTAGCATGATAAAGAAGATTCAAAGAGAGTGAGATGCCAGCTACTTTCATTCAGTCAGTAGCTTCAATCATTTCTGGACGTTTTTCAATGGTAAAAATCAATGAATATTGTAAATGCACAAACAGTAATTTCTCCACATTGCAAGGTGCAATTCTGAAATTTTTTGCTTTTTCCTGCTCCTCTTAGCATGATAAAGAAGATTCAAAGAGAGTGAGATGCCAGCTCCTTTCATTCAGTCAGTAGCTTCAAACATTTCTGGTATATGAATAACATGATGTTTTCAATGGCAAAAATCAATGAATATTGTAAATGCACAAACAGTAAATTCTCCGCATTGCAAGGTGCAATTCTGAAATTTTTTGCTTTTTCCTGCTCCTCTTAGCATGATAAAGAAGATTCAAAGAGAGTGAGATGCCAGCTCCTTTCATTCAGTCAGTAGCTTCAAACATTTCTGGTATATGAATAACATGATGTTTTTCAATGGCAAAAATCAATGAATATTGTAAATGCACAAACAGTAATTTCTCCGCATTGCAAGGTGCAATTGTGAAATTTTTTGCTTTTTCCTGCTCCTCTTAGCATGATAAAGAAGATTCAAAGAGAGTGAGATGCCAGCTCCTTTCATTCAGTCAGTAGCTTCAATCATTTCTGGACGTTTTTCAATGGCAAAAATCAATGAATATTGTAAATGCACAAACAGTAATTTCTCCGCATTGCAAGGTGCAATTCTGAAATTTTTTGCTTTTTCCTGCTCCTCTTAGCATGATAAAGAAGATTCAAAGAGAGTGAGATGCCAGCTCCTTTCATTCAGTCAGTAGCTTCAATCATTTCTGGACGTTTTTCAATGGCAAAAATCAATGAATATTGTAAATGCACAAACAGTAATTTCTCCGCATTGCAAGGTGCAATTATGAAATTTTTTGCTTTTTCCTGCTCCTCTTAGCATGATAAAGAAGATTCAAAGAGAGTGAGATGTCAGCTCCTTTCATTCAGTCAGTAGCTTCAAACATTTCTGGTATATGAATAACATGATGTTTTTCAATGGCAAAAATCAATGAATATTGTAAATGCACAAACAGTAATTTCTCCGCATTGCAAGGTGCAATTCTGAAATTTTTTGCTTTTTCCTGCTCCTCTTAGCATGATAAAGAAGATTCAAAGAGAGTGAGATGCCAGCTCCTTTCATTCAGTCAGTAGCTTCAATCATTTCTGGATGTTTTTCAATGGCAAAAATCAATGAATATTGTAAATGCACAAACAGTAATTTCTCCGCATTGCAAGGTGCAATTCTGAAATTTTTTGCTTTTTCCTGCTCCTCTTAGCATGATAAAGAAGATTCAAAGAGAGTGAGATGCCAGCTCCTTTCGTTCAGTCAGTAGCTTCAATCATTTCTGGACGTTTTTCAATGGCAAAAATCATTGAATATTATAAATGCACAAACAGTAATTTCTCCGCATTGCAAGGTGCAATTCTGAAATTTTTTACTTTTTCCTGCTCCTCTTAGCATGATAAAGAAGATTCAAAGAGAGTGAGATGCCAGCTCCTTTCATTCAGTCAGTAGCTTCAATCATTTCTGGTATATGAATAACATGATGTTTTTCAATGGCAAAAATCAATGAATATTGTAAATGCACAAACAGTAATTTCTCCGCATTGCAAGGTGCAATTCTGAAATTTTTTGCTTTTTCCTGCTCCTCTTAGCATGATAAAGAAGATTCAAAGAGAGTGAGATGCCAGCTCCTTTCATTCAGTCAGTAGCTTCAAACATTTCTGGTATATGAATAACATGATGTTTTTCAATGGCAAAAATCAATGAATATTGTAAATGCACAAACAGTAATTTCTCCGCATTGCAAGGTGCAAGTCTGAAATTTTTTGCTTTTTCCTGCTCCTCTTAGCATGATAAAGAAGATTCAAAGAGAGTGAGATGCCAGCTACTTTCATTCAGTCAGTAGCTTCAATCATTTCTGGACGTTTTTCAATGGTAAAAATCAATGAATATTGTAAATGCACAAACAGTAATTTCTCCACATTGCAAGGTGCAATTCTGAAATTTTTTGCTTTTTCCTGCTCCTCTTAGCATGATAAAGAAGATTCAAAGAGAGTGAGATGCCAGCTCCTTTCATTCAGTCAGTAGCTTCAAACATTTCTGGTATATGAATAACATGATGTTTTTCAATGGCAAAAATCAATGAATATTGTAAATGCACAAACAGTAATTTCTCCGCATTGCAAGGTGCAATTCTGAAATTTTTTGCTTTTTCCTGCTCCTCTTAGCATGATAAAGAAGATTCAAAGAGAGTGAGATGCCAGCTCCTTTCATTCAGTCAGTAGCTTCAAACATTTCTGGTATATGAATAACATGATGTTTTTCAATGGCAAAAATCAATGAATATTGTAAATGCACAAACAGTAATTTCTCCGCATTGCAAGGTGCAAGTCTGAAATTTTTTGCTTTTTCCTGCTCCTCTTAGCATGATAAAGAAGATTCAAAGAGAGTGAGATGCCAGCTACTTTCATTCAGTCAGTAGCTTCAATCATTTCTGGACGTTTTTCAATGGTAAAAGTCAATGAATATTGTAAATGCACAAACAGTAATTTCTCCACATTGCAAGGTGCAATTCTGAAATTTTTTGCTTTTTCCTGCTCCTCTTAGCATGATAAAGAAGATTCAAAGAGAGTGAGATGCCAGCTCCTTTCATTCAGTCAGTAGCTTCAAACATTTCTGGTATATGAATAACATGATGTTTTTCAATGGCAAAAATCAATGAATATTGTAAATGCACAAACAGTAATTTCTCCGCATTGCAAAGTGCAATTCTGAAATTTTTTGCTTTTTCCTGCTCCTCTTAGCATGATAAAGAAGATTCAAAGAGAGTGAGGTGCCAGCTTCTTTCATTCAGTCAGTAGCTTCAAACATTTCTGGTATATGAATAACATGTTTTTCAATGGCAAAAATCAATGAATATTGTAAATGCACAAACAGTAATTTCTCCGCATTGCAAGGTGCAATTGTGAAATTTTTTGCTTTTTCCTGCTCCTCTTAGCATGATAAAGAAGATTCAAAGAGAGTGAGATGCCAGCTCCTTTCATTCAGTCAGTAGCTTCAATCATTTCTGGACGTTTTTCAATGGCAAAAATCAATGAATATTGTAAATGCACAAACAGTAATTTCTCCGCATTGCAAGGTGCAATTCTGAAATTTTTTGCTTTTTCCTGCTCCTCTTAGCATGATAAAGAAGATTCAAAGAGAGTGAGATGCCAGCTCCTTTCATTCAGTCAGTAGCTTCAATCATTTCTGGACGTTTTTCAATGGCAAAAATCAATGAATATTGTAAATGCACAAACAGTAATTTCTCCGCATTGCAAGGTGCAATTCTGAAATTTTTTGCTTTTTCCTGCTCCTCTTAGCATGATAAAGAAGATTCAAAGAGAGTGAGATGCCAGCTCCTTTCATTCAGTCAGTAGCTTCAAACATTTCTGGTATATGAATAACATGATGTTTTTCAATGGCAAAAATCAATGAATATTGTAAATGCACAAACAGTAATTTCTCCGCATTGCAAGGTGCAAGTCTGAAATTTTTTGCTTTTTCCTGCTCCTCTTAGCATGATAAAGAAGATTCAAAGAGAGTGAGATGCCAGCTACTTTCATTCAGTCAGTAGCTTCAATCATTTCTGGACGTTTTTCAATGGTAAAAATCAATGAATATTGTAAATGCACAAACAGTAATTTCTCCACATTGCAAGGTGCAATTCTGAAATTTTTTGCTTTTCCCTGCTCCTCTTAGCATGATAAAGAAGATTCAAAGAGAGTGAGATGCCAGCTCCTTTCATTCAGTCAGTAGCTTCAAACATTTCTGGTATATGAATAACATGATGTTTTCAATGGCAAAAATCAATGAATATTGTAAATGCACAAACAGTAAATTCTCCGCATTGCAAGGTGCAATTCTGAAATTTTTTGCTTTTTCCTGCTCCTCTTAGCATGATAAAGAAGATTCAAAGAGAGTGAGATGCCAGCTCCTTTCATTCAGTCAGTAGCTTCAAACATTTCTGGTATATGAATAACATGATGTTTTTCAATGGCAAAAATCAATGAATATTGTAAATGCACAAACAGTAATTTCTCCGCATTGCAAGGTGCAATTGTGAAATTTTTTGCTTTTTCCTGCTCCTCTTAGCATGATAAAGAAGATTCAAAGAGAGTGAGATGCCAGCTCCTTTCATTCAGTCAGTAGCTTCAATCATTTCTGGACGTTTTTCAATGGCAAAAATCAATGAATATTGTAAATGCACAAACAGTAATTTCTCCGCATTGCAAGGTGCAATTCTGAAATTTTTTGCTTTTTCCTGCTCCTCTTAGCATGATAAAGAAGATTCAAAGAGAGTGAGATGCCAGCTCCTTTCATTCAGTCAGTAGCTTCAATCATTTCTGGACGTTTTTCAATGGCAAAAATCAATGAATATTGTAAATGCACAAACAGTAATTTCTCCGCATTGCAAGGTGCAATTCTGAAATTTTTTGCTTTTTCCTGCTCCTCTTAGCATGATAAAGAAGATTCAAAGAGAGTGAGATGTCAGCTCCTTTCATTCAGTCAGTAGCTTCAAACATTTCTGGTATATGAATAACATGATGTTTTTCAATGGCAAAAATCAATGAATATTGTAAATGCACAAACAGTAATTTCTCCGCATTGCAAGGTGCAATTCTGAAATTTTTTGCTTTTTCCTGCTCCTCTTAGCATGATAAAGAAGATTCAAAGAGAGTGAGATGCCAGCTCCTTTCATTCAGTCAGTAGCTTCAATCATTTCTGGATGTTTTTCAATGGCAAAAATCAATGAATATTGTAAATGCACAAACAGTAATTTCTCCGCATTGCAAGGTGCAATTCTGAAATTTTTTGCTTTTTCCTGCTCCTCTTAGCATGATAAAGAAGATTCAAAGAGAGTGAGATGCCAGCTCCTTTCGTTCAGTCAGTAGCTTCAATCATTTCTGGACGTTTTTCAATGGCAAAAATCATTGAATATTATAAATGCACAAACAGTAATTTCTCCGCATTGCAAGGTGCAATTCTGAAATTTTTTACTTTTTCCTGCTCCTCTTAGCATGATAAAGAAGATTCAAAGAGAGTGAGATGCCAGCTCCTTTCATTCAGTCAGTAGCTTCAATCATTTCTGGTATATGAATAACATGATGTTTTTCAATGGCAAAAATCAATGAATATTGTAAATGCACAAACAGTAATTTCTCCGCATTGCAAGGTGCAATTCTGAAATTTTTTGCTTTTTCCTGCTCCTCTTAGCATGATAAAGAAGATTCAAAGAGAGTGAGATGCCAGCTCCTTTCATTCAGTCAGTAGCTTCAAACATTTCTGGTATATGAATAACATGATGTTTTTCAATGGCAAAAATCAATGAATATTGTAAATGCACAAACAGTAATTTCTCCGCATTGCAAGGTGCAAGTCTGAAATTTTTTGCTTTTTCCTGCTCCTCTTAGCATGATAAAGAAGATTCAAAGAGAGTGAGATGCCAGCTACTTTCATTCAGTCAGTAGCTTCAATCATTTCTGGACGTTTTTCAATGGTAAAAATCAATGAATATTGTAAATGCACAAACAGTAATTTCTCCACATTGCAAGGTGCAATTCTGAAATTTTTTGCTTTTTCCTGCTCCTCTTAGCATGATAAAGAAGATTCAAAGAGAGTGAGATGCCAGCTCCTTTCATTCAGTCAGTAGCTTCAAACATTTCTGGTATATGAATAACATGATGTTTTTCAATGGCAAAAATCAATGAATATTGTAAATGCACAAACAGTAATTTCTCCGCATTGCAAGGTGCAATTCTGAAATTTTTTGCTTTTTCCTGCTCCTCTTAGCATGATAAAGAAGATTCAAAGAGAGTGAGATGCCAGCTCCTTTCATTCAGTCAGTAGCTTCAAACATTTCTGGTATATGAATAACATGATGTTTTTCAATGGCAAAAATCAATGAATATTGTAAATGCACAAACAGTAATTTCTCCGCATTGCAAGGTGCAAGTCTGAAATTTTTTGCTTTTTCCTGCTCCTCTTAGCATGATAAAGAAGATTCAAAGAGAGTGAGATGCCAGCTACTTTCATTCAGTCAGTAGCTTCAATCATTTCTGGACGTTTTTCAATGGTAAAAGTCAATGAATATTGTAAATGCACAAACAGTAATTTCTCCACATTGCAAGGTGCAATTCTGAAATTTTTTGCTTTTTCCTGCTCCTCTTAGCATGATAAAGAAGATTCAAAGAGAGTGAGATGCCAGCTCCTTTCATTCAGTCAGTAGCTTCAAACATTTCTGGTATATGAATAACATGATGTTTTTCAATGGCAAAAATCAATGAATATTGTAAATGCACAAACAGTAATTTCTCCGCATTGCAAGGTGCAAGTCTGAAATTTTTTGCTTTTTCCTGCTCCTCTTAGCATGATAAACAAGATTCAAAGAGAGTGAGATGCCAGCTCCTTTCATTCAGTCAGTAGCTTCAATCATTTCTGGACGTTTTTCAATGGCAAAAATCAATGAATATTGTAAATGCACAAACAGTAATTTCTCCGCATTGCAAGGTGCAATTCTGAAATTTTTTGCTTTTTCCTGCTCCTCTTAGCATGATAAAGAAGATTCAAAGAGAGTGAGATGCCAGCTCCTTTCATTCAGTCAGTAGCTTCAATCATTTCTGGACGTTTTTCAATGGCAAAAATCAATGAATATTGTAAATGCACAAACAGTAATTTCTCCGCATTGCAAGGTGCAATTCTGAAATTTTTTGCTTTTTCCTGCTCCTCTTAGCATGATAAAGAAGATTCAAAGAGAGTGAGATGCCAGCTCCTTTCATTCAGTCAGTAGCTTCAAACATTTCTGGTATATGAATAACATGATGTTTTTCAATGGCAAAAATCAATGAATATTGTAAATGCACAAACAGTAATTTCTCCGCATTGCAAGGTGCAAGTCTGAAATTTTTTGCTTTTTCCTGCTCCTCTTAGCATGATAAAGAAGATTCAAAGAGTGAGATGCCAGCTACTTTCATTCAGTCAGTAGCTTCAATCATTTCTGGACGTTTTTCAATGGTAAAAATCAATGAATATTGTAAATGCACAAACAGTAATTTCTCCACATTGCAAGGTGCAATTCTGAAATTTTTTGCTTTTTCCTGCTCCTCTTAGCATGATAAAGAAGATTCAAAGAGAGTGAGATGCCAGCTCCTTTCATTCAGTCAGTAGCTTCAAACATTTCTGGTATATGAATAACATGATGTTTTCAATGGCAAAAATCAATGAATATTGTAAATGCACAAACAGTAAATTCTCCGCATTGCAAGGTGCAATTCTGAAATTTTTTGCTTTTTCCTGCTCCTCTTAGCATGATAAAGAAGATTCAAAGAGAGTGAGATGCCAGCTCCTTTCATTCAGTCAGTAGCTTCAAACATTTCTGGTATATGAATAACATGATGTTTTTCAATGGCAAAAATCAATGAATATTGTAAATGCACAAACAGTAATTTCTCCGCATTGCAAGGTGCAAGTCTGAAATTTTTTGCTTTGTCCTGCTCCTCTTAGCATGATAAAGAAGATTCAAAGAGAGTGAGATGCCAGCTACTTTCATTCAGTCAGTAGATTGAATCATTTCTGGACGTTTTTCAATGTTAAAAATCAATGAATATTGTAAATGCACAAACAGTAATTTCTCCACATTGCAAGGTGCAATTCTGAAATTTTTTGCTTATTCCTGCTCCTCTTAGCATGATAATGAAGATTCAAAGAGAGTGAGATGCCAGCTCCTTTCATTCAGTCAGTAGCTTCAAACATTTCTGGTATATGAATAACATGATGTTTTTCAATGGCAAAAATCAATGAATATTGTAAATGCACAAACAGTAATTTCTCCGCATTGCAAGGTGCAATTCTGAAATTTTTTGCTTTTTCCTGCTCCTCTTAGCATGATAAAGAAGATTCAAAGAGAGTGAGATGCCAGCTCCTTTCATTCAGTCAGTAGCTTCAATCATTTCTGGATGTTTTTCAATGGCAAAAATCAATGAATATTGTAAATGCACAAACTGTAATTTCTCCGCATTGCAAGGTGCAATTCTGAAATTTTTTACTTTTTCCTGCTCCTCTTAGCATGATAAAGAAGATTCAAAGAGAGTGAGATGCCAGCTCCTTTCATTCAGTCAGTAGCTTCAATCATTTCTGGTATATGAATAACATGATGTTTTTCAATGGCAAAAATCAATGAATATTGTAAATGCACAAACAGTAATTTCTCCGCATTGCAAAGTGCAATTCTGAAATTTTTTGCTTTTTCCTGCTCCTCTTAGCATGATAAAGAAGATTCAAAGAGAGTGAGGTGCCAGCTTCTTTCATTCAGTCAGTAGCTTCAAACATTTCTGGTATATGAATAACATGTTTTTCAATGGCAAAAATCAATGAATATTGTAAATGCACAAACAGTAATTTCTCCGCATTGCAAGGTGCAATTGTGAAATTTTTTGCTTTTTCCTGCTCCTCTTAGCATGATAAAGAAGATTCAAAGAGAGTGAGATGCCAGCTCCTTTCATTCAGTCAGTAGCTTCAATCATTTCTGGACGTTTTTCAATGGCAAAAATCAATGAATATTGTAAATGCACAAACAGTAATTTCTCCGCATTGCAAGGTGCAATTCTGAAATTTTTTGCTTTTTCCTGCTCCTCTTAGCATGATAAAGAAGATTCAAAGAGAGTGAGATGCCAGCTCCTTTCATTCAGTCAGTAGCTTCAATCATTTCTGGACGTTTTTCAATGGCAAAAATCAATGAATATTGTAAATGCACAAACAGTAATTTCTCCGCATTGCAAGGTGCAATTCTGAAATTTTTTGCTTTTTCCTGCTCCTCTTAGCATGATAAAGAAGATTCAAAGAGAGTGAGATGCCAGCTCCTTTCATTCAGTCAGTAGCTTCAAACATTTCTGGTATATGAATAACATGATGTTTTTCAATGGCAAAAATCAATGAATATTGTAAATGCACAAACAGTAATTTCTCCGCATTGCAAGGTGCAAGTCTGAAATTTTTTGCTTTTTCCTGCTCCTCTTAGCATGATAACGAAGATTCAAAGAGAGTGAGATGCCAGCTACTTTCATTCAGTCAGTAGCTTCAATCATTTCTGGACGTTTTTCAATGGTAAAAATCAATGAATATTGTAAATGCACAAACAGTAATTTCTCCACATTGCAAGGTGCAATTCTGAAATTTTTTGCTTTTTCCTGCTCCTCTTAGCATGATAAAGAAGATTCAAAGAGAGTGAGATGCCAGCTCCTTTCATTCAGTCAGTAGCTTCAAACATTTCTGGTATATGAATAACATGATGTTTTCAATGGCAAAAATCAATGAATATTGTAAATGCACAAACAGTAAATTCTCCGCATTGCAAGGTGCAATTCTGAAATTTTTTGCTTTTTCCTGCTCCTCTTAGCATGATAAAGAAGATTCAAAGAGAGTGAGATGCCAGCTCCTTTCATTCAGTCAGTAGCTTCAAACATTTCTGGTATATGAATAACATGATGTTTTTCAATGGCAAAAATCAATGAATATTGTAAATGCACAAACAGTAATTTCTCCGCATTGCAAGGTGCAATTGTGAAATTTTTTGCTTTTTCCTGCTCCTCTTAGCATGATAAAGAAGATTCAAAGAGAGTGAGATGCCAGCTCCTTTCATTCAGTCAGTAGCTTCAATCATTTCTGGACGTTTTTCAATGGCAAAAATCAATGAATATTGTAAATGCACAAACAGTAATTTCTCCGCATTGCAAGGTGCAATTCTGAAATTTTTTGCTTTTTCCTGCTCCTCTTAGCATGATAAAGAAGATTCAAAGAGAGTGAGATGCCAGCTCCTTTCATTCAGTCAGTAGCTTCAATCATTTCTGGACGTTTTTCAATGGCAAAAATCAATGAATATTGTAAATGCACAAACAGTAATTTCTCCGCATTGCAAGGTGCAATTCTGAAATTTTTTACTTTTTCCTGCTCCTCTTAGCATGATAAAGAAGATTCAAAGAGAGTGAGATGCCAGCTCCTTTCATTCAGTCAGTAGCTTCAATCATTTCTGGACGTTTTTCAATGGCAAAAATCAATGAATATTGTAAATGCACAAACAGTAATTTCTCCGCATTGCAAGGTGCAATTCTGAAATTTTTTGCTTTTTCCTGCTCCTCTTAGCATGATAAAGAAGATTCAAAGAGAGTGAGATGCCAGCTCCTTTCATTCAGTCAGTACTTTCAATCATTTCTGGACGTTTTTCAATGGCAAAAATCAATGAATATTGTAAATGCACAAACAGTAATTTCTCCGCATTGCAAGGTGCAATTCTGAAATTTTTTGCTTTTTCCTGCTCCTCTTAGCATGATAAAGAAGATTCAAAGAGAGTGAGATGCCAGCTCCTTTCATTCAGTCAGTAGCTTCAATCATTTCTGGACGTTTTTCAATGGCAAAAATCAATGAATATTGTAAATGCACAAACAGTAATTTCTCCGCATTGCAAGGTGCAATTCTGAAATTTTTTGCTTTTTCCTGCTCCTCTTAGCATGATAAAGAAGATTCAAAGAGAGTGAGATGCCAGCTCCTTTCATTCAGTCAGTAGCTTCAAACATTTCTGGTATATGAATAACATGATGTTTTTCAATGGCAAAAATCAATGAATATTGTAAATGCACAAACAGCAATTTCTCCGCATTGCAAGGTGCAAGTCTGAAATTTTTTGCTTTTTCCTGCTCCTCTTAGCATGATAAAGAAGATTCAAAGAGAGTGAGATGCCAGCTACTTTCATTCAGTCAGTAGCTTCAATCATTTCTGGACGTTTTTCAATGGTAAAAATCAATGAATATTGTAAATGCACAGTAATTTCTCCACATTGCAAGGTGCAATTCTGAAATTTTTTGCTTTTTCCTGCTCCTCTTAGCATGATAAAGAAGATTCAAAGAGAGTGAGATGCCAGCTCCTTTCATTCAGTCAGTAGCTTCAAACATTTCTGGTATATGAATAACATGATGTTTTTCAATGGCAAAAATCAATGAATATTGTAAATGCACAAACAGTAATTTCTCCGCATTGCAAGGTGCAATTCTGAAATTTTTTGCTTTTTCCTGCTCCTCTTAGCATGATAAAGAAGATTCAAAGAGAGTGAGATGCCAGCTCCTTTCATTCAGTCAGTAGCTTCAAACATTTCTGGTATATGAATAACATGATGTTTTTCAATGGCAAAAATCAATGAATATTGTAAATGCACAAACAGTAATTTCTCCGCATTGCAAGGTGCAATTCTGAAATTTTTTGCTTTTTCCTGCTCCTCTTAGCATGATAAAGAAGATTCAAAGAGAGTGAGATGCCAGCTCCTTTCATTCAGTCAGTAGCTTCAATCATTTCTGGACGTTTTTCAATGGCAAAAATCAATGAATATTGTAAATGCACAAACAGTAATTTCTCTGCATTGCAAGGTGCAATTCTGAAATTTTTTGCTTTTTCCTGCTCCTCTTAGCATGATAAAGAAGATTCAAAGAGAGTGAGATGTCAGCTCCTTTCATTCAGTCAGTAGCTTCAAAATGCTAAGAGGAGCAGGAAAAAGCAAAAAATTTCAGAATTGCACCTTGCAATGCGGAGAAATTACTGTTTGTGCATTTACAATATTCATTGATTTTTGCCATTGAAAAACGTCCAGAAATGATTGAAGCTACTGACTGAATGAAAGGAGCTGGCATCTCACTCTCTTTGAATCTTCTTTATCATGCTAAGAGGAGCAGGAAAAAGCAAAAAATTTCAGAATTGCACCTTGCAATGCGGAGAAATTACTGTTTGTGCTTTTACAATATTCATTGATTTTTGCCATTGAAAAACATCATGTTATTCATATACCAGAAATGTTTGAAGCTACTGACTGAATGAAAGGAGCTGGCATCTCACTCTCTTTGAATCTTCTTTATCATGCTAAGAGGAGCAGGAAAAAGCAAAAAATTTCAGAATTGCACCTTGCAATGCGGAGAAATTACTGTTTGTGCATTTACAATATTCATTGATTTTTGCCATTGAAAAACGTCCAGAAATGATTGAAGCTACTGACTGAATGAAAGGAGCTGGCATCTCACTCTCTTTGAATCTTCTTTATCATGCTAAGAGGAGCAGGAAAAAGCAAAAAATTTCAGAATTGCACCTTGCAATGCGGAGAAATTACTGTTTGTGCATTTACAATATTCATTGATTTTTGCCATTGAAAAACGTCCAGAAATGATTGAAGCTACTGACTGAATGAAAGGAGCTGGCATCTCACTCTCTTTGAATCTTCTTTATCATGCTAAGAGGAGCAGGAAAAAGCAAAAAATTTCAGAATTGCAACTTGCAATGCGGAGAAATTACTGTTTGTGCATTTACAATATTCATTGATTTTTGCCATTGAAAAACATCATGTTATTCATATACCAGAAATGATTGAAGCTACTGACTGAATGAAAGGAGCTGGCATCTCACTCTCTTTGAATCTTCTTTATCATGCTAAGAGGAGCAGGAAAAAGCAAAAAATTTCAGAATTGCACCTTGCAATGCGGAGAAATTACTGTTTGTGCATTTACAATATTCATTGATTTTTGCCATTGAAAAACGTCCAGAAATGATTGAAGCTACTGACTGAATGAAAGGAGCTGGCATCTCACTCTCTTTGAATCTTCTTTATCATGCTAAGAGGAGCAGGAAAAAGCAAAAAATTTCAGAATTGCACCTTGCAATGCGGAGAAATTACTGTTTGTGCTTTTACAATATTCATTGATTTTTGCCATTGAAAAACATCATATTATTCATATACCAGAAATGTTTGAAGCTACTGACTGAATGAAAGGAGCTGGCATCTCACTCTCTTTGAATCTTCTTTATCATGCTAAGAGGAGCAGGAAAAAGCAAAAAATTTCAGAATTGCACCTTGCAATGCGGAGAAATTACTGTTTGTGCATTTACAATATTCATTGATTTTTGCCATTGAAAAACGTCCAGAAATGATTGAAGCTACTGACTGAATGAAAGGAGCTGGCATCTCACTCTCTTTGAATCTTCTTTATCATGCTAAGAGGAGCAGGAAAAAGCAAAAAATTTCAGAATTGCACCTTGCAATGCGGAGAAATTACTGTTTGTGCATTTACAATATTCATTGATTTTTGCCATTGAAAAACGTCCAGAAATGATTGAAGCTACTGACTGAATGAAAGGAGCTGGCATCTCACTCTCTTTGAATCTTCTTTATCATGCTAAGAGGAGCAGGAAAAAGCAAAAAATTTCAGAATTGCACCTTGCAATGCGGAGAAATTACTGTTTGTGCATTTACAATATTCATTGATTTTTGCCATTGAAAAACATCATGTTATTCATATACCAGAAATGATTGAAGCTACTGACTGAATGAAAGGAGCTGGCATCTTACTCTCTTTGAATCTTCTTTGTCATGCTAAGAGGAGCAGGAAAAAGCAAAAAATTTCAGAATTGCACCTTGCAATGCGGAGAAATTACTGTTTGTGCATTTACAATATTCATTGATTTTTGCCATTGAAAAACGTCCAGAAATGATTGAAGCTACTGACTGAATGAAAGGAGCTGGCATCTCACTCTCTTTGAATCTTCTTTATCATGCTAAGAGGAGCAGGAAAAAGCAAAAAATTTCAGAATTGCACCTTGCAATGCGGAGAAATTACTGTTTGTGCATTTACAATATTCATTGATTTTTGCCATTGAAAAACGTCCAGAAATGATTGAAGCTACTGACTGAATGAAAGGAGCTGGCATCTCACTCTCTTTGAATCTTGTTTATCATGCTAAGAGGAGCAGGAAAAAGCAAAAAATTTCAGAATTGCACCTTGCAATGCGGAGAAATTACTGTTTGTGCATTTACAATATTCATTGATTTTTGCCATTGAAAAACATCATGTTATTCATATACCAGAAATGTTTGTAGCTACTGACTGAATGAAAGGAGCTGGCATCTCACTCTCTTTGAATCTTCTTTATCATGCTAAGAGGAGCAGGAAAAAGCAAAAAATTTCAGAATTGCACCTTGCAATGCGGAGAAATTACTGTTTGTGCATTTACAATATTCATTGATTTTTGCCATTGAAAAACGTCCAGAAATGATTGAAGCTACTGACTGAATGAAAGGAGCTGGCATCTCACTCTCTTTGAATCTTCTTTATCATGCTAAGAGGAGCAGGAAAAAGCAAAAAATTTCAGAATTGCACCTTGCAATGTGGAGAAATTACTGTTTGTGCATTTACAATATTCATTGATTTTTGCCATTGAAAAACATCATGTTATTCATATACCAGAAATGATTGAAGCTACTGACTGAATGAAAGGAGCTGGCATCTCACTCTCTTTGAATCTTCTTTATCATGCTAAGAGGAGCAGGAAAAAGCAAAAAATTTCAGAATTGCACCTTGCAATGCGGAGAAATTACTGTTTGTGCATTTACAACATTCATTGATTTTTGCCATTGAAAAACGTCCAGAAATGATTGAAGCTACTGACTGAATGAAAGGAGCTGGCATCTCACTCTCTTTGAATCTTCTTTATCATGCTAAGAGGAGCAGGAAAATGCAAAAAATTTCAGAATTGCACCTTGCAATGCGGAGAAATTACTGTTTGTGCTTTTACAATATTCATTGATTTTTGCCATTGAAAAACATCATGTTATTCATATACCAGAAATGTTTGAAGCTACTGACTGAATGAAAGGAGCTGGCATCTCACTCTCTTTGAATCTTCTTTATCATGCTAAGAGGAGCAGGAAAAAGCAAAAAATTTCAGAATTGCACCTTGCAATGCGGAGAAATTACTGTTTGTGCATTTACAATATTCATTGATTTTTGCCATTGAAAAACGTCCAGAAATGATTGAAGCTACTGACTGAATGAAAGGAGCTGGCATCTCACTCTCTTTGAATCTTCTTTATCATGCTAAGAGGAGCAGGAAAAAGCAAAAAATTTCAGAATTGCACCTTGCAATGCGGAGAAATTACTGTTTGTGCATTTACAATATTCATTGATTTTTGCCATTGAAAAACGTCCAGAAATGATTGAAGCTACTGACTGAATGAAAGGAGCTGGCATCTCACTCTCTTTGAATCTTCTTTATCATGCTAAAAGGAGCAGGAAAAAGCAAAAAATTTCAGAATTGCAACTTGCAATGCGGAGAAATTACTGTTTG
Source organism: Phyllobates terribilis (assembly GCF_046119375.1). Classification (NCBI taxonomy): domain Eukaryota; kingdom Metazoa; phylum Chordata; class Amphibia; order Anura; family Dendrobatidae; genus Phyllobates; species Phyllobates terribilis. The sequence continues at coordinate 228,012 of NW_027364376.1, forward strand.
TGCATTTACAATATTCATTGATTTTTGCCATTGAAAAACATCATGTTATTCATATACCAGAAATGATTGAAGCTACTGACTGAATGAAAGGAGCTGGCATCTCACTCTCTTTGAATCTTCTTTATCATGCTAAGAGGAGCAGGAAAAAGCAAAAAATTTCAGAATTGCACCTTGCAATGCGGAGAAATTACTGTTTGTGCATTTACAATATTCATTGATTTTTGCCATTGAAAAACGTCCAGAAATGATTGAAGCTACTGACTGAATGAAAGGAGCTGGCATCTCACTCTCTTTGAATCTTCTTTATCATGCTAAGAGGAGCAGGAAAAAGCAAAAAATTTCAGAATTGCACCTTGCAATGCGGAGAAATTACTGTTTGTGCTTTTACAATATTCATTGATTTTTGCCATTGAAAAACATCATATTATTCATATACCAGAAATGTTTGAAGCTACTGACTGAATGAAAGGAGCTGGCATCTCACTCTCTTTGAATCTTCTTTATCATGCTAAGAGGAGCAGGAAAAAGCAAAAAATTTCAGAATTGCACCTTGCAATGCGGAGAAATTACTGTTTGTGCATTTACAATATTCATTGATTTTTGCCATTGAAAAACATCATGTTATTCATATACCAGAAATGTTTGTAGCTACTGACTGAATGAAAGGAGCTGGCATCTCACTCTCTTTGAATCTTCTTTATCATGCTAAGAGGAGCAGGAAAAAGCAAAAAATTTCAGAATTGCACCTTGCAATGCGGAGAAATTACTGTTTGTGCATTTACAATATTCATTGATTTTTGCCATTGAAAAACGTCCAGAAATGATTGAAGCTACTGACTGAATGAAAGGAGCTGGCATATCACTCTCTTTGAATCTTCTTTATCATGCTAAGAGGAGCAGGAAAAAGCAAAAAATTTCAGAATTGCACCTTGCAATGTGGAGAAATTACTGTTTGTGCATTTACAATATTCATTGATTTTTGCCATTGAAAAACATCATGTTATTCATATACCAGAAATGATTGAAGCTACTGACTGAATGAAAGGAGCTGGCATCTCACTCTCTTTGAATCTTCTTTATCATGCTAAGAGGAGCAGGAAAAAGCAAAAAATTTCAGAATTGCACCTTGCAATGCGGAGAAATTACTGTTTGTGCATTTACAATATTCATTGATTTTTGCCATTGAAAAACGTCCAGAAATGATTGAAGCTACTGACTGAATGAAAGGAGCTGGCATCTCACTCTCTTTGAATCTTCTTTATCATGCTAAGAGGAGCAGGAAAAAGCAAAAAATTTCAGAATTGCACCTTGCAATGCGGAGAAATTACTGTTTGTGCTTTTACAATATTCATTGATTTTTGCCATTGAAAAACATCATGTTATTCATATACCAGAAATGTTTGAAGCTACTGACTGAATGAAAGGAGCTGGCATCTCACTCTCTTTGAATCTTCTTTATCATGCTAAGAGGAGCAGGAAAAAGCAAAAAATTTCAGAATTGCACCTTGCAATGCGGAGAAATTACTGTTTGTGCATTTACAATATTCATTGATTTTTGCCATTGAAAAACGTCCAGAAATGATTGAAGCTACTGACTGAATGAAAGGAGCTGGCATCTCACTCTCTTTGAATCTTCTTTATCATGCTAAGAGGAGCAGGAAAAAGCAAAAAATTTCAGAATTGCACCTTGCAATGCGGAGAAATTACTGTTTGTGCATTTACAATATTCATTGATTTTTGCCATTGAAAAACGTCCAGAAATGATTGAAGCTACTGACTGAATGAAAGGAGCTGGCATCTCACTCTCTTTGAATCTTCTTTATCATGCTAAGAGGAGCAGGAAAAAGCAAAAAATTTCAGAATTGCAACTTGCAATGCGGAGAAATTACTGTTTGTGCATTTACAATATTCATTGATTTTTGCCATTGAAAAACATCATGTTATTCATATACCAGAAATGATTGAAGCTACTGACTGAATGAAAGGAGCTGGCATCTCACTCTCTTTGAATCTTCTTTATCATGCTAAGAGGAGCAGGAAAAAGCAAAAAATTTCAGAATTGCACCTTGCAATGCGGAGAAATTACTGTTTGTGCATTTACAATATTCATTGATTTTTGCCATTGAAAAACGTCCAGAAATGATTGAAGCTACTGACTGAATGAAAGGAGCTGGCATCTCACTCTCTTTGAATCTTCTTTATCATGCTAAGAGGAGCAGGAAAAAGCAAAAAATTTCAGAATTGCACCTTGCAATGCGGAGAAATTACTGTTTGTGCATTTACAATATTCATTGATTTTTGCCATTGAAAAACATCATGTTATTCATATACCAGAAATGATTGAAGCTACTGACTGAATGAAAGGAGCTGGCATCTCACTCTCTTTGAATCTTCTTTATCATGCTAAGAGGAGCAGGAAAAAGCAAAAAATTTCAGAATTGCACCTTGCAATGCGGAGAAATTACTGTTTGTGCATTTACAATATTCATTGATTTTTGCCATTGAAAAACGTCCAGAAATGATTGAAGCTACTGACTGAATGAAAGGAGATGGCATCTCACTCTCTTTGAATCTTCTTTATCATGCTAAGAGGAGCAGGAAAAAGCAAAAAATTTCAGAATTGCACCTTGCAATGCGGAGAAATTACTGTTTGTGCTTTTACAATATTCATTGATTTTTGCCATTGAAAAACATCATGTTATTCATATACCAGAAATGTTTGAAGCTACTGACTGAATGAAAGGAGCTGGCATCTCACTCTCTTTGAATCTTCTTTATCATGCTAAGAGGAGCAGGAAAAAGCAAAAAATTTCAGAATTGCACCTTGCAATGCGGAGAAATTACTGTTTGTGCATTTACAATATTCATTGATTTTTGCCATTGAAAAACGTCCAGAAATGATTGAAGCTACTGACTGAATGAAAGGAGCTGGCATCTCACTCTCTTTGAATCTTCTTTATCATGCTAAGAGGAGCAGGAAAAAGCAAAAAATTTCAGAATTGCACCTTGCAATGCGGAGAAATTACTGTTTGTGCATTTACAATATTCATTGATTTTTGCCATTGAAAAACGTCCAGAAATGATTGAAGCTACTGACTGAATGAAAGGAGCTGGCATCTCACTCTCTTTGAATCTTCTTTATCATGCTAAGAGGAGCAGGAAAAAGCAAAAAATTTCAGAATTGCAACTTGCAATGCGGAGAAATTACTGTTTGTGCATTTACAATATTCATTGATTTTTGCCATTGAAAAACATCATGTTATTCATATACCAGAAATGATTGAAGCTACTGACTGAATGAAAGGAGCTGGCATCTCACTCTCTTTGAATCTTCTTTATCATGCTAAGAGGAGCAGGAAAAAGCAAAAAATTTCAGAATTGCACCTTGCAATGCGGAGAAATTACTGTTTGTGCATTTACAATATTCATTGATTTTTGCCATTGAAAAACGTCCAGAAATGATTGAAGCTACTGACTGAATGAAAGGAGCTGGCATCTCACTCTCTTTGAATCTTCTTTATCATGCTAAGAGGAGCAGGAAAAAGCAAAAAATTTCAGAATTGCACCTTGCAATGCGGAGAAATTACTGTTTGTGCTTTTACAATATTCATTGATTTTTGCCATTGAAAAACATCATATTATTCATATACCAGAAATGTTTGAAGCTACTGACTGAATGAAAGGAGCTGGCATCTCACTCTCTTTGAATCTTCTTTATCATGCTAAGAGGAGCAGGAAAAAGCAAAAAATTTCAGAATTGCACCTTGCAATGCGGAGAAATTACTGTTTGTGCATTTACAATATTCATTGATTTTTGCCATTGAAAAACGTCCAGAAATGATTGAAGCTACTGACTGAATGAAAGGAGCTGGCATCTCACTCTCTTTGAATCTTCTTTATCATGCTAAGAGGAGCAGGAAAAAGCAAAAAATTTCAGAATTGCACCTTGCAATGCGGAGAAATTACTGTTTGTGCATTTACAATATTCATTGATTTTTGCCATTGAAAAACGTCCAGAAATGATTGAAGCTACTGACTGAATGAAAGGAGCTGGCATCTCACTCTCTTTGAATCTTCTTTATCATGCTAAGAGGAGCAGGAAAAAGCAAAAAATTTCAGAATTGCACCTTGCAATGCGGAGAAATTACTGTTTGTGCATTTACAATATTCATTGATTTTTGCCATTGAAAAACATCATGTTATTCATATACCAGAAATGATTGAAGCTACTGACTGAATGAAAGGAGCTGGCATCTTACTCTCTTTGAATCTTCTTTGTCATGCTAAGAGGAGCAGGAAAAAGCAAAAAATTTCAGAATTGCACCTTGCAATGCGGAGAAATTACTGTTTGTGCATTTACAATATTCATTGATTTTTGCCATTGAAAAACGTCCAGAAATGATTGAAGCTACTGACTGAATGAAAGGAGCTGGCATCTCACTCTCTTTGAATCTTCTTTATCATGCTAAGAGGAGCAGGAAAAAGCAAAAAATTTCAGAATTGCACCTTGCAATGCGGAGAAATTACTGTTTGTGCATTTACAATATTCATTGATTTTTGCCATTGAAAAACGTCCAGAAATGATTGAAGCTACTGACTGAATGAAAGGAGCTGGCATCTCACTCTCTTTGAATCTTCTTTATCATGCTAAGAGGAGCAGGAAAAAGCAAAAAATTTCAGAATTGCACCTTGCAATGCGGAGAAATTACTGTTTGTGCATTTACAATATTCATTGATTTTTGCCATTGAAAAACATCATGTTATTCATATACCAGAAATGTTTGTAGCTACTGACTGAATGAAAGGAGCTGGCATCTCACTCTCTTTGAATCTTCTTTATCATGCTAAGAGGAGCAGGAAAAAGCAAAAAATTTCAGAATTGCACCTTGCAATGCAGAGAAATTACTGTTTGTGCATTTACAATATTCATTGATTTTTGCCATTGAAAAACGTCCAGAAATGATTGAAGCTACTGACTGAATGAAAGGAGCTGGCATCTCACTCTCTTTGAATCTTCTTTATCATGCTAAGAGGAGCAGGAAAAAGCAAAAAATTTCAGAATTGCACCTTGCAATGCGGAGAAATTACTGTTTGTGCATTTACAATATTCATTGATTTTTGCCATTGAAAAACGTCCAGAAATGATTGAAGCTACTGACTGAATGAAAGGAGCTGGCATCTCACTCTCTTTGAATCTTCTTTATCATGCTAAGAGGAGCAGGAAAAAGCAAAAAATTTCAGAATTGCACCTTGCAATGCGGAGAAATTACTCTTTGTGCATTTACAATATTCATTGATTTTTGCCATTGAAAAACATCATGTTATTCATATACCAGAAATGTTTGAAGCTACTGACTGAATGAAAGGAGCTGGCATCTCACTCTCTTTGAATCTTCTTTATCATGCTAAGAGGAGCAGGAAAAAGCAAAAAATTTCAGAATTGCACCTTGCAATGCGGAGAAATTACTGTTTGTGCATTTACAATATTCATTGATTTTTGCCATTGAAAAACATCATGTTATTCATATACCAGAAATGTTTGAAGCTACTGACTGAATGAAAGGAGCTGGCATCTCACTCTCTTTGAATCTTCTTTATCATGCTAAGAGGAGCAGGAAAAAGCAAAAAATTTCAGAATTGCACCTTGCAATGTGGAGAAATTACTGTTTGTGCATTTACAATATTCATTGATTTTTACCATTGAAAAACGTCCAGAAATGATTGAAGCTACTGACTGAATGAAAGTAGCTGGCATCTCACTCTCTTTGAATCTTCTTTATCATGCTAAGAGGAGCAGGAAAAAGCAAAAAATTTCAGACTTGCACCTTGCAATGCGGAGAAATTACTGTTTGTGCATTTACAATATTCATTGATTTTTGCCATTGAAAAACGTCCAGAAATGATTGAAGCTACTGACTGAATGAAAGGAGCTGGCATCTCACTCTCTTTGAATCTTCTTTATCATGCTAAGAGGAGCAGGAAAAAGCAAAAAATTTCAGAATTGCACCTTGCAATGCGGAGAAATTACTGTTTGTGCATTTACAATATTCATTGATTTTTGCCATTGAAAAACGTCCAGAAATGATTGAAGCTACTGACTGAATGAAAGGAGCTGGCATCTCACTCTCTTTGAATCTTCTTTATCATGCTAAGAGGAGCAGGAAAAATCAAAAAATTTCAGAATTGCACCTTGCAATGCGGAGAAATTACTGTTTGTGCATTTACAATATTCAATGATTTTTGCCATTGAAAAACATGTTATTCATATACCAGAAATGTTTGAAGCTACTGACTGAATGAAAGGAGCTGGCACCTCACTCTCTTTGAAACTTCTTTATCATGCTAAGAGGAGCGGGAAAAAGCAAAAAATTTCAGAATTGCACCTTGCAATGCGGAGAAATTACTGTTTGTGCATTTACAATATTCATTGATTTTTGCCATTGAAAAACATCCAGAAATGATTGAAGGTACTGACTGAATGAAAGGAGCTGGCATCTCACTCTCTTTGAATCTTCTTTATCATGCTAAGAGGAGCAGGAAAAAGCAAAAAATTTCAGAATTGCACTTTGCAATGCGGAGAAATTACTGTTTGTGCATTTACAATATTCATTGATTTTTGCCATTGAAAAACGTCCAGAAATGATTGAAGCTACTGACTGAATGAAAGGAGCTGGCATCTCACTCTCTTTGAATCTTCTTTATCATGCTAAGAGGAGCAGGAAAAAGCCAAAAATTTCAGAATTGCACCTTGCAATGCGGAGAAATTACAGTTTGTGCATTTACAATATTCATTGATTTTTGCCATTGAAAAACATCCAGAAATGATTGAAGCTACTGACTGAATGAAAGGAGCTGGCATCTCACTCTCTTTGAATATTCTTTATCATGCTAAGAGGAGCAGGAAAAAGCAAAAAATTTCAGAATTGCACCTTGCAATGCGGAGAAATTACTGTTTGTGCATTTACAATATTCATTGATTTTTGCCATTGAAAAACATCATGTTATTCATATACCAGAAATGTTTGAAGCTACTGACTGAATGAAAGGAGCTGGCATCTCACTCTCTTTGAATCTTCTTTATCATGCTAAGAGGAGCAGGAAAAAGCAAAAAATTTCAGAATTGCACCTTGCAATGCGGAGAAATTACTGTTTGTGCATTTACAATATTCATTGATTTTTGCCATTGAAAAACATCATGTTATTCATATACCAGAAATGTTTGAAGCTACTGACTGAATGAAAGGAGCTGGCATCTCACTCTCTGAATCTTCTTTATCATGCTAAGAGGAGCAGGAAAAAGCAAAAAATTTCAGAATTGCACCTTGCAATGTGGAGAAATTACTGTTTGTGCATTTACAATATTCATTGATTTTTACCATTGAAAAACGTCCAGAAATGATTGAAGCTACTGACTGAATGAAAGTAGCTGGCATCTCACTCTCTTTGAATCTTCTTTATCATGCTAAGAGGAGCAGGAAAAAGCAAAAAATTTCAGAATTGCACCTTGCAATGCAGAGAAATTACTGTTTGTGCATTTACAATATTCATTGATTTTTGCCATTGAAAAACATCATGTTATTCATATACCAGAAATGTTTGAAGCTACTGACTGAATGAAAGGAGCTGGCATCTCACTCTCTTTGAATCTTCTTTATCATGCTAAGAGGAGCAGGAAAAAGCAAAAAATTTCAGAATTGCACCATGCAATGTGGAGAAATTACTGTTTGTGCATTTACAATATTCATTGATTTTTACCATTGAAAAACGTCCAGAAATGATTGAAGCTACTGACTGAATGAAAGTAGCTGGCATCTCACTCTCTTTGAATCTTCTTTATCATGCTAAGAGGAGCAGGAAAAAGCAAAAAATTTCAGAATTGCACCTTGCAATGCGGAGAAATTACTGTTTGTGCATTTACAATATTCATTGATTTTTGCCATTGAAAAACATCATGTTATTCATATACCAGAAATGATTGAAGCTACTGACTGAATGAAAGGAGCTGGCATCTCACTCTCTTTGAATCTTCTTTATCATGCTAAGAGGAGCAGGAAAAAGCAAAAAATTTCAGAATTGCACCTTGCAATGCGGAGAAATTACTGTTTGTGCATTTACAATATTCATTGATTTTTGCCATTGAAAAACGTCCAGAAATGATTGAAGCTACTGACTGAATGAAAGGAACTGGCATCTCACTCTCTTTGAATCTTCTTTATCATGCTAAGAGGAGCAGGAAAAAGCAAAAAATTTCAGAATTGCACCTTGCAATGCGGAGAAATTACTGTTTGTGCATTTACAAAATTCATTGATTTTTGCCATTGAAAAACATCATGTTATTCATATACCAGAAATGTTTGAAGCTACTGACTGAATGAAAGGAGCTGACATCTCACTCTCTTTGAATCTTCTTTATCATGCTAAGAGGAGCAGGAAAAAGCAAAAAATTTCAGAATTGCACCTTGCAATGCGGAGAAATTACTGTTTGTGCATTTACAATATTCATTGATTTTTGCCATTGAAAAACGTCCAGAAATGATTGAAGCTACTGACTGAATGAAAGGAGCTGGCATCTCACTCTCTTTGAATCTTCTTTATCATGCTAAGAGGAGCAGGAAAAAGCAAAAAATTTCAGAATTGCACCTTGCAATGCGGAGAAATTACTGTTTGTGCATTTACAATATTCATTGATTTTTGCCATTGAAAAACGTCCAGAAATGATTGAAGCTACTGACTGAATGAAAGGAGCTGGCATCTCACTCTCTTTGAATCTTCTTTATCATGCTAAGAGGAGCAGGAAAAAGCAAAAAATTTCAGAATTGCACCTTGCAATGCGGAGAAATTACTGTTTGTGCATTTACAATATTCATTGATTTTTGCCATTGAAAAACATCATGTTATTCATATACCAGAAATGATTGAAGCTACTGACTGAATGAAAGGAGCTGGCATCTCACTCTCTTTGAATCTTCTTTATCATGCTAAGAGGAGCAGGAAAAAGCAAAAAATTTCAGAATTGCACCTTGCAATGCGGAGAAATTACTGTTTGTGCATTTACAATATTCATTGATTTTTGCCATTGAAAAACGTCCAGAAATGATTGAAGCTACTGACTGAATGAAAGGAACTGGCATCTCACTCTCTTTGAATCTTCATCATGCTAAGAGGAGCAGGAAAAAGCAAAAAATTTCAGAATTGCACCTTGCAATGCGGAGAAATTACTGTTTGTGCATTTACAAAATTCATTGATTTTTGCCATTGAAAAACATCATGTTATTCATATACCAGAAATGTTTGAAGCTACTGACTGAATGAAAGGAGCTGACATCTCACTCTCTTTGAATCTTCTTTATCATGCTAAGAGGAGCAGGAAAAAGCAAAAAATTTCAGAATTGCACCTTGCAATGCGGAGAAATTACTGTTTGTGCATTTACAATATTCATTGATTTTTGCCATTGAAAAACGTCCAGAAATGATTGAAGCTACTGACTGAATGAAAGGAACTGGCATCTCACTCTCTTTGAATCTTCATCATGCTAAGAGGAGCAGGAAAAAGCAAAAAATTTCAGAATTGCACCTTGCAATGCGGAGAAATTACTGTTTGTGCATTTACAAAATTCATTGATTTTTGCCATTGAAAAACATCATGTTATTCATATACCAGAAATGTTTGAAGCTACTGACTGAATGAAAGGAGCTGACATCTCACTCTCTTTGAATCTTCTTTATCATGCTAAGAGGAGCAGGAAAAAGCAAAAAATTTCAGAATTGCACCTTGCAATGCGGAGAAATTACTGTTTGTGCATTTACAATATTCATTGATTTTTGCCATTGAAAAACGTCCAGAAATGATTGAAGCTACTGACTGAATGAAAGGAGCTGGCATCTCACTCTCTTTGAATCTTCTTTATCATGCTAAGAGGAGCAGGAAAAAGCAAAAAATTTCAGAATTGCACCTTGCAATGCGGAGAAATTACTGTTTGTGCATTTACAATATTCATTGATTTTTGCCATTGAAAAACATCATGTTATTCATATACCAGAAATGATTGAAGCTACTGACTGAATGAAAGGAGCTGGCATCTCACTCTCTTTGAATCTTCTTTATCATGCTAAGAGGAGCAGGAAAAAGCAAAAAATTTCAGAATTGCACCTTGCAATGTGGAGAAATTACTGTTTGTGCATTTACAATATTCATTGATTTTTACCATTGAAAAACGTCCAGAAATGATTGAAGCTACTGACTGAATGAAAGTAGCTGGCATCTCACTCTCTTTGAATCTTCTTTATCATGCTAAGAGGAGCAGGAAAAAGCAAAAAATTTCAGACTTGCACCTTGCAATGCGGAGAAATTACTGTTTGTGAATTTACAATATTCATTGATTTTTGCCATTGAAAAACATCATGTTATTCATATACCAGAAATGTTTGAAGCTACTGACTGAATGAAAGGAGCTGGCATCTCACTCTCTTTGAATCTTGTTTATCATGCTAAGAGGAGCAGGAAAAAGCAAAAAATTTCAGAATTGCACCTTGCAATGCGGAGAAATTACTGTTTGTGCATTTACAATATTCATTGATTTTTGCCATTGAAAAACGTCCAGAAATGATTGAAGCTACTGACTGAATGAAAGGAGCTGGCATCTCACTCTCTTTGAATCTTCTTTATCATGCTAAGAGGAGCAGGAAAAAGCAAAAAAATTCAGAATTGCACCTTGCAATGCGGAGAAATTACTGTTTGTGCATTTACAATATTCATTGATTTTTGCCATTGAAAAACATCATGTTATTCATATACCAGAAATGATTGAAGCTACTGACTGAATGAAAGGAGCTGGCATCTCACTCTCTTTGAATCTTCTTTATCATGATAAGAGGAGCAGGAAAAAGCAAAAAATTTCAGAATTGCACCTTGCAATGCGGAGAAATTACTGTTTGTGCATTTACAATATTCATTGATTTTTGCCATTGAAAAACGTCCAGAAATGATTGAAGCTACTGACTGAATGAAAGGAGCTGGCATCTCACTCTCTTTGAATCTTCTTTATCATGCTAAGAGGAGCAGGAAAAAGCAAAAAAATTCAGAATTGCACCTTGCAATGCGGAGAAATTACTGTTTGTGCATTTACAATATTCATTGATTTTTGCCATTGAAAAACATCATGTTATTCATATACCAGAAATGATTGAAGCTACTGACTGAATGAAAGGAGCTGGCATCTCACTCTCTTTGAATCTTCTTTATCATGCTAAGAGGAGCAGGAAAAAGCAAAAAATTTCAGAATTGCACCTTGCAATGCGGAGAAATTACTGTTTGTGCATTTACAATATTCATTGATTTTTGCCATTGAAAAACGTCCAGAAATGATTGAAGCTACTGACTGAATGAAAGGAACTGGCATCTCACTCTCTTTGAATCTTCTTTATCATGCTAAGAGGAGCAGGAAAAAGCAAAAAATTTCAGAATTGCACCTTGCAATGCGGAGAAATTACTGTTTGTGCATTTACAAAATTCATTGATTTTTGCCATTGAAAAACATCATGTTATTCATATACCAGAAATGTTTGAAGCTACTGACTGAATGAAAGGAGCTGACATCTCACTCTCTTTGAATCTTCTTTATCATGCTAAGAGGAGCAGGAAAAAGCAAAAAATTTCAGAATTGCACCTTGCAATGCGGAGAAATTACTGTTTGTGCATTTACAATATTCATTGATTTTTGCCATTGAAAAACGTCCAGAAATGATTGAAGCTACTGACTGAATGAAAGGAGCTGGCATCTCACTCTCTTTGAATCTTCTTTATCATGCTAAGAGGAGCAGGAAAAAGCAAAAAATTTCAGAATTGCACCTTGCAATGCGGAGAAATTACTGTTTGTGCATTTACAATATTCATTGATTTTTGCCATTGAAAAACATCATGTTATTCATATACCAGAAATGTTTGAAGCTACTGACTGAATGAAAGGAGCTGGCATCTCACTCTCTTTGAATCTTCTTTATCATGCTAAGAGGAGCAGGAAAAAGCAAAAAATTTCAGAATTGCACCTTGCAATGCGGAGAAATTACTGTTTGTGCATTTACAATATTCATTGATTTTTGCCATTGAAAAACGTCCAGAAATGATTGAAGCTACTGACTGAATGAAAGGAGCTGGCATCTCACTCTCTTTGAATCTTCTTTATCATGCTAAGAGGAGCAGGAAAAAGCAAAAAATTTCAGAATTGCACCTTGCAATGCGGAGAAATTACTGTTTGTGCATTTACAATATTCATTGATTTTTGCCATTGAAAAACGTCCAGAAATGATTGAAGCTACTGACTGAATGAAAGGAGCTGGCATCTCACTCTCTTTGAATCTTCTTTATCATGCTAAGAGGAGCAGGAAAAAGCAAAAAATTTCAGAATTGCAACTTGCAATGCGGAGAAATTACTGTTTGTGCATTTACAATATTCATTGATTTTTGCCATTGAAAAACATCATGTTATTCATATACCAGAAATGATTGAAGCTACTGACTGAATGAAAGGAGCTGGCATCTCACTCTCTTTGAATCTTCTTTATCATGCTAAGAGGAGCAGGAAAAAGCAAAAAATTTCAGAATTGCACCTTGCAATGCGGAGAAATTACTGTTTGTGCATTTACAATATTCATTGATTTTTGCCATTGAAAAACGTCCAGAAATGATTGAAGCTACTGACTGAATGAAAGGAGCTGGCATCTCACTCTCTTTGAATCTTCTTTATCATGCTAAGAGGAGCAGGAAAAAGCAAAAAATTTCAGAATTGCACCTTGCAATGCGGAGAAATTACTGTTTGTGCTTTTACAATATTCATTGATTTTTGCCATTGAAAAACATCATATTATTCATATACCAGAAATGTTTGAAGCTACTGACTGAATGAAAGGAGCTGGCATCTCACTCTCTTTGAATCTTCTTTATCATGCTAAGAGGAGCAGGAAAAAGCAAAAAATTTCAGAATTGCACCTTGCAATGCGGAGAAATTACTGTTTGTGCATTTACAATATTCATTGATTTTTGCCATTGAAAAACGTCCAGAAATGATTGAAGCTACTGACTGAATGAAAGGAGCTGGCATCTCACTCTCTTTGAATCTTCTTTATCATGCTAAGAGGAGCAGGAAAAAGCAAAAAATTTCAGAATTGCACCTTGCAATGCGGAGAAATTACTGTTTGTGCATTTACAATATTCATTGATTTTTGCCATTGAAAAACGTCCAGAAATGATTGAAGCTACTGACTGAATGAAAGGAGCTGGCATCTCACTCTCTTTGAATCTTCTTTATCATGCTAAGAGGAGCAGGAAAAAGCAAAAAATTTCAGAATTGCACCTTGCAATGCGGAGAAATTACTGTTTGTGCATTTACAATATTCATTGATTTTTGCCATTGAAAAACATCATGTTATTCATATACCAGAAATGATTGAAGCTACTGACTGAATGAAAGGAGCTGGCATCTTACTCTCTTTGAATCTTCTTTGTCATGCTAAGAGGAGCAGGAAAAAGCAAAAAATTTCAGAATTGCACCTTGCAATGCGGAGAAATTACTGTTTGTGCATTTACAATATTCATTGATTTTTGCCATTGAAAAACGTCCAGAAATGATTGAAGCTACTGACTGAATGAAAGGAGCTGGCATCTCACTCTCTTTGAATCTTCTTTATCATGCTAAGAGGAGCAGGAAAAAGCAAAAAATTTCAGAATTGCACCTTGCAATGCGGAGAAATTACTGTTTGTGCATTTACAATATTCATTGATTTTTGCCATTGAAAAACGTCCAGAAATGATTGAAGCTACTGACTGAATGAAAGGAGCTGGCATCTCACTCTCTTTGAATCTTCTTTATCATGCTAAGAGGAGCAGGAAAAAGCAAAAAATTTCAGAATTGCACCTTGCAATGCGGAGAAATTACTCTTTGTGCATTTACAATATTCATTGATTTTTGCCATTGAAAAACATCATGTTATTCATATACCAGAAATGTTTGAAGCTACTGACTGAATGAAAGGAGCTGGCATCTCACTCTCTTTGAATCTTCTTTATCATGCTAATAGGAGCAGGAAAAAGCAAAAAATTTCAGAATTGCACCTTGCAATGCGGAGAAATTACTGTTTGTGCATTTACAATATTCATTGATTTTTGCCATTGAAAAACGTCCAGAAATGATTGAAGCTACTGACTGAATGAAAGGAGCTGGCATCTCACTCTCTTTGAATCTTCTTTATCATGCTAAGAGGAGCAGGAAAAAGCAAAAAATTTCAGAATTGCACCTTGCAATGCGGAGAAATTACTGTTTGTGCATTTACAATATTCATTGATTTTTGCCATTGAAAAACATCATGTTATTCATATACCAGAAATGTTTGTAGCTACTGACTGAATGAAAGGAGCTGGCATCTCACTCTCTTTGAATCTTCTTTATCATGCTAAGAGGAGCAGGAAAAAGCAAAAAATTTCAGAATTGCACCTTGCAATGCGGAGAAATTACTGTTTGTGCATTTACAATATTCATTGATTTTTGCCATTGAAAAACGTCCAGAAATGATTGAAGCTACTGACTGAATGAAAGGAGCTGGCATCTCACTCTCTTTGAATCTTCTTTATCATGCTAAGAGGAGCAGGAAAAAGCAAAAAATTTCAGAATTGCACCTTGCAATGCGGAGAAATTACTGTTTGTGCATTTACAATATTCATTGATTTTTGCCATTGAAAAACGTCCAGAAATGATTGAAGCTACTGACTGAATGAAAGGAGCTGGCATCTCACTCTCTTTGAATCTTCTTTATCATGCTAAGAGGAGCAGGAAAAAGCAAAAAATTTCAGAATTGCACCTTGCAATGCGGAGAAATTACTCTTTGTGCATTTACAATATTCATTGATTTTTGCCATTGAAAAACATCATGTTATTCATATACCAGAAATGTTTGAAGCTACTGACTGAATGAAAGGAGCTGGCATCTCACTCTCTTTGAATCTTCTTTATCATGCTAAGAGGAGCAGGAAAAAGCAAAAAATTTCAGAATTGCACCTTGCAATGCGGAGAAATTACTGTTTGTGCATTTACAATATTCATTGATTTTTGCCATTGAAAAACATCATGTTATTCATATACCAGAAATGTTTGAAGCTACTGACTGAATGAAAGGAGCTGGCATCTCACTCTCTTTGAATCTTCTTTATCATGCTAAGAGGAGCAGGAAAAAGCAAAAAATTTCAGAATTGCACCTTGCAATGTGGAGAAATTACTGTTTGTGCATTTACAATATTCATTGATTTTTACCATTGAAAAACGTCCAGAAATGATTGAAGCTACTGACTGAATGAAAGTAGCTGGCATCTCACTCTCTTTGAATCTTCTTTATCATGCTAAGAGGAGCAGGAAAAAGCAAAAAATTTCAGACTTGCACCTTGCAATGCGGAGAAATTACTGTTTGTGCATTTACAATATTCATTGATTTTTGCCATTGAAAAACATCATGTTATTCATATACCAGAAATGTTTGAAGCTACTGACTGAATGAAAGGAGCTGGCATCTCACTCTCTTTGAATCTTCTTTATCATGCTAAGAGGAGCAGGAAAAAGCAAAAAATTTCAGAATTGCACCTTGCAATGCGGAGAAATTACTGTTTGTGCATTTACAATATTCATTGATTTTTGCCATTGAAAAACGTCCAGAAATGATTGAAGCTACTGACTGAATGAAAGGAGCTGGCATCTCACTCTCTTTGAATCTTCTTTATCATGCTAAGAGGAGCAGGAAAAAGCAAAAAATTTCAGAATTGCACCTTGCAATGCGGAGAAATTACTGTTTGTGCATTTACAATATTCATTGATTTTTGCCATTGAAAAACGTCCAGAAATGATTGAAGCTACTGACTGAATGAAAGGAGCTGGCATCTCACTCTCTTTGAATCTTCTTTATCATGCTAAGAGGAGCAGGAAAAATCAAAAAATTTCAGAATTGCACCTTGCAATGCGGAGAAATTACTGTTTGTGCATTTACAATATTCAATGATTTTTGCCATTGAAAAACATGTTATTCATATACCAGAAATGTTTGAAGCTACTGACTGAATGAAAGGAGCTGGCACCTCACTCTCTTTGAATCTTCTTTATCATGCTAAGAGGAGCGGGAAAAAGCAAAAAATTTCAGAATTGCACCTTGCAATGCGGAGAAATTACTGTTTGTGCATTTACAATATTCATTGATTTTTGCCATTGAAAAACATCCAGAAATGATTGAAGGTACTGACTGAATGAAAGGAGCTGGCATCTCACTCTCTTTGAATCTTCTTTATCATGCTAAGAGGAGCAGGAAAAAGCAAAAAATTTCAGAATTGCACCTTGCAATGCGGAGAAATTACTGTTTGTGCATTTACAATATTCATTGATTTTTGCCATTGAAAAACGTCCAGAAATGATTGAAGCTACTGACTGAATGAAAGGAGCTGGCATCTCACTCTCTTTGAATCTTCTTTATCATGCTAAGAGGAGCAGGAAAAAGCCAAAAATTTCAGAATTGCACCTTGCAATGCGGAGAAATTACAGTTTGTGCATTTACAATATTCATTGATTTTTGCCATTGAAAAACATCCAGAAATGATTGAAGCTACTGACTGAATGAAAGGAGCTGGCATCTCACTCTCTTTGAATATTCTTTATCATGCTAAGAGGAGCAGGAAAAAGCAAAAAATTTCAGAATTGCACCTTGCAATGCGGAGAAATTACTGTTTGTGCATTTACAATATTCATTGATTTTTGCCATTGAAAAACATCATGTTATTCATATACCAGAAATGTTTGAAGCTACTGACTGAATGAAAGGAGCTGGCATCTCACTCTCTTTGAATCTTCTTTATCAT
>NW_027364377.1:0-22500 GCF_046119375.1 Phyllobates terribilis
AGGTAGGGAAGGCAGCTGTCTGTGGGTCCTTTGGCTTACCGCAGGCATGGCAGGCTCACTGTCAGCAGAGGGTTGACTCTCCTGGGCTGCTGGTACAGGCTCTTCTGCCTCTGGAACCGCTTGCTCCTCTTCACCTTCCGGCTCTGGTGTTGGTTGTTGCTGTGCCGGTTGCAGGAAATGCAGGACGGGTACCACTATGGCATCATTTATGCGAGTCCAGGACTGAGGGAACTCTCCGAGAACGGTGCTGATCAGTTCTTCCTTGTCCTCTGCGGGTTCAAGGTCACTCTGATCCTCTTCTGCACTACGGAGTTGCTCGGGGCATCTTTTGAGATGGTCTCTGGAGACGGTACTAGTGGTTTCTCCTCCGTCCTTGGTGATCACGCACACCTTCGGGTTGTCGTGATCAGACTGCAGTACGGTGTAGGGTTCCCTTTCCCACTGGTCGTCCAACTTGTGAAGCCTTCTTTTTCGCTTTAGGACTTGCTCACCAGGTTCTAGGGGACCAGCATAGGCGTGTTGGTTGAAGAGTTTTTCTTGCCTCTCTCTCACCTGGGCCAGGCTCTTCTCCACAGTCTACTGCACCTTCTTGTACTGCAGTTGCCTTTCCGTATCCCAGTCCGCATCCGGGGAGGTGTCCTCAGGCGTTAGGACTCCCATCTCCAGGTCTATAGGCAGCTTACCCGGTCTGGGTCGCATCAGGTAAGCCGGGGTGCAGTTGGTAGCATTCACCGGGATATGATTGTATAAGTCTATCAGGTCCGGCAGTTTTTCTGGCCACAGGCTGCGCTCCTCCAGGGGCAACGTCTTCAGGAGATCAATGACTATATTGTTCATCTTCTCACACATCCCGTTGGTTTGTGGGTGGTAAGGCGTTGTCCGAATCTTCTTACAGCCATAGAGGTTGCCGAACTCCTGGAAGATTTCAGCCTCGAACGCTGGACCCTGGTCTGTCAGGACCTGTTCCGGATACCCGTGTGGACGGCAGAAATATTGCTGGAAGGCTCTGGCCGCTGTTTGGGCTGTCAAGTCTTTTACTGGGACCACCACTAGAAAACGGGAATAGTGGTCCACGATTGTCAGGGCATAGATGTATCCTGACCGGCTGGGAGCCAATTTGACATGGTCCAGAGCTACCAGCTCAAGAGGCTGCGTGGTGACGATGGGCCTCAAGGGTGTCTTCTGGCTGGTGCGGTCCTTCCTCCTTAGGTGACAAGGGCCACAGTCTCTGCACCATTTTTCTACAGCTCCTCTCATGCCGACCCAAAAGAACCTTCCTCTTAGTAGGAACTCCAGTTTCTTCCAACCGAACCGATGTGTCCCGCTCTGTCATGGTAAGCCCCCAGGACCATAGCTGCATCCCGCCTTGGGACCACGACTTGCCAGGTCAGCTCGTGCGTACGGTGGTTGACAATCCTTCTGCACAACTTGCCTTCGTAGAGGAACAGCTTGCTCTTCTCTTTCCATAGCTGCTTGGCTTCCTCTGGAGCATCCGGATCTATGCGGGCATCTTCCTGGGTCAGCAGATCTTTCACCAGGCGGATGGCAGGGTCACTATCTTGGGTCTCGGCCCAGCTGTGTTGAGGTAGGGGATTTATCATCACGGTTGTTAGATCCTCCTCCTTCACGCGGTGGGAGTATTGAGCAGCTCCATACCGGTGAAACGCGGGGAGTTCTACCTCCTCCAGCTCTTCTGGGTCTTCGTCACCTTCAGATAAGTGAGGCATCCTCGATAGGGCGTCAGCGTTGGCATTGGTTTTGCCGGCCCGGTACTTGATCAGTCATAGTTGGAGAGACGGGCCATCCACCGCTGTTCTAGGGCACCCAGTCTTGCATTGTCCAGGTGTGTCAACGGGTTGTTGTCCGTGTACACGGTGAACTTTGCGGAGGCCAGGTAATGCTTGAAGCGTTCCGTCACGGCCCACACCACCGCCAAGAATTCTAGCTTGAAGGAGCTGTAATTCTCCGGGTTCCTCTTGGTGGGTCTCAGCTTCCGGCTGGCGTACGCGATCACCCTTTCTCTGCCCTGTTGGTTTTGGAACAGTACGGCTCCCAGTCCCACATTACTGGCATCTGTGTGGAGAATGAAAGGCTGGCCATAATCAGGGTAGGCCAGGATCTCGTCCCCTGTGAGGGCCATCTTTAGCTGGCGGAAGGACTCCTCTTCCGGTTTATCCCACTTGAAGGGCGGCTTTTGGCTCCTGGACTTAGACTGTCCGATCAGGAGGTCCTGCATAGGAGCTGCCATCTTAGTGAACCCGGGGATGAACCTTCGGTAGTAGCCTACCAACCCGAGAAACTGTCTCACCTCTTTGATGTTCGAGGGGCTTGGCCAGCTCTTGATTGCCGTGACCTTGTCAGGGTCGGGGGCCACTCCTTCCGCGCTTACCACGTGCCCTAGGTACTGGTCCTTTGGTTTCAGCAGGTGACACTTCGATGGTTTCACCTTCAGGCCATAGCCTGCCAGGGCTTCGAACACCTCGGCCAGGTGCTTTAGGTGGTCCTCGTAGGTCTTCGAATAGACGATCACGTCGTCCAGGTAAAGGAGGACCGTCTCGAAGTTTCGGTGCCCTAGACATCATTCCATCAGCCTCTGGAAGGTCCCTGGTGCGTTGCAGAGCCCGAAGGGCATACAGTTGAACTCACTCAGTCCCATCGGGGTGGTGAAGGCAGTCTTCTCCTTGTCAGCCTCTGCCACAGGAACCTGCCAGTACCCGCTAGTAAGGTCCAAAGTAGAAAAGAAGTTAGCAGATTTTAGTGCGGCTAAAGACTCCTCTATTCTAGGCAGCGGATATGCGTCTTTGTGGGTGATACGGTTGATTTGTCTATAGTCCACGCACATTCTCATGGTGCCGTCTTTCTTTTTGACCAGAACCAAGGGGGCTGCCCAGGGGCTACAGCTGTCTCTAATAACCCCAGCTTCTTTCATCTCTCTTAGCATGCCCTTTGCGTTCTGATAATGTGCAGGGGGTACAGGTCTGTGCCTCTTTTTTATTGGTGGGTGGCTCCCTGTGGGGATGTGGTGTTCTATCCCTTTTACTCTGCCGAAGTCTAGCGGGTGCTTACTAAAGACTCTCTCGTACTCCTGTACCACCCGGTAGACTCCTTGTTTTTGGTGCAGGGGAGTGGAGTCAGCACCCACATGGAGTTTCTGGCACCAGTCCTCCTTTTGTTTCTGGGAGCCATTACCCTCCGCCTGAGGAGATGGAGGCAAGGGTTCCACGGCCCTGATAGCTTTGTGTTCGACAACAAACAGTTTGGCGAGTGTAGCGTACCTGGGTAAGTGTACTTCCCTCTCCCCAATGTTGAGGATGCGGACGGGCACCCTCCCATGACGGACATCAACCACCCCCCGGGCTGTCAAAATGGTGGGCCTGCTGTCTGAGTACACGGGTTCTACCATGGCTTGGTAGTCTCTACCTCTCAACCCGATTGCAGTCCGACACCAGATCATCATTTCACTTTTGGGAGGCATGGAAATGGGGAATGGGTCACTCAGTCTTACGCTACCGATCTCACCACCAGACAGTTCTACCTGCTGCCGTCTCATCAGGGCTTTTATCTCCTTGTTGAGGACTCTCTGTTGGCTGGAACTAGCATTCACCGCCACCTGTTGTAGAATTACAATTACCTCTGAAAGACAATTTTCAATTACGTTAGTACCCACAGTTATTTTAGGGTGACTTTCACGACGGTCAATGTCCACAATAATCACCCCCTGTGCCGGCAGTTCAACTTTACCAATTTTAATGGTCATCTCCTTGAACCCCATCTGCGGCACGGGTAAGCCATTACTGGCGATGATGCTCAAGTTATTGTCTGGATACCGTGTGATATCAGCATCAGTCCAATACTGCTTAAAAAGTACATAAGGGATAGTGGTTACTTGTGACCTATTATCCAGCAAGGCGCTCATGGGGATACCGTCCAGCACCATGGGTAAAACCGGGCGCCCCCCAACGTACTTATTACGCCAATTGTAAGGGCCTGGTGATCTTATGCCTGGGGGTTGGCCCTTTGCCCCAGGTTGGACCCTTTTAAATTACAGTACCTGGAAATGTGTCCGGGCTGGTTGCATCGACGGCAAATGGGCTGTCCATCCTCTGCGTAGCGGTCTGTGGGCCTCCCTCGGAACGACGGGATCCTCCTCTGTCGACGCCACGGGACATCCTCCGGACTTGAAGCCAGCTCGATGGGTCTTGGCGGGTCCACTTGCAACGCCTGGACGGTCCTGGTCAATGCCGCGACGCTCCTGGTCAGCTCCTGGACTTGGTGGTGCAGGTCTTTCGACGGGGCTTGGTTCAGAGCCTGTGCATCAGCCCCCACGGGATCCATAGAGGAGGGCGCCGCCTCCTGGTGGTTGGTGAGAGCAGGGCGCCGGGGGGTTATAGCGCCACTGGTTGCAGATTCACGGAGCACCCTTATGGCCCTGTCCTTAAATTGGGCAAAGGTTAGGTCGGGGTTCTGAAAGAACATGAGACGCAGTTGGGCCCTGTGGGCGCTAGACAGCAGACCTTCTATGAATTGTTCTGTTAGCAGCTTATCCGTTTCCTGCACACTGCCAGGGTCAGTTTGTTGAATAGCCCTCAAGGCTTCCTGCAGATTTAGGGCATAGTCTCTGATGCTGTCCTGTGCCCGCTGCTTACATCCATAGAACCTCATTTTAATCTCAGCGGAGGTACGTGTGTCAAAGGTACCCCGCAGCCGGGCCAGAATACCCTTCACAGTCCTTTTATCCTCAGTGGGCCATGATTTTACCTCCCTTTGGGCTGCGCCAGTTAACTGCCCTGTCAATATGCTGACCTTCTGTTCCTCTGTCAGGGGGTAAACGTGGAACAAACTGTATAGCCTTTCCTTGAAGTCAGTTAGGGCATGGGGCTCCCCTGAGTATTTGGGCAGCTAGGCCGCTCCAGGGATGTAGGGCAGGGAAAAGGGCATCACCGCTGCTGCAGCTGCGTTGGTGGTAGTGGGCGCCTCTGTGTCCGACATCTTCCTCCCCCCTAGTTAAGCGTGGCCTACCTTCCGACGATCCTCTTCTGTAGGCCGCGGCTCCGCTGCTGCTGCTCTGGACGAGGACCTTGCGTCGCGTCCTGATGACGTCAGCGTCGCTCTCTCTCCCTTCCAGGACCTTGCGCAACGTCGGTGCGTGGGGCGGAGCTTCGGATCTCGCGCGGTTTTGAAGTCCACGCCCCTCTTCTTCCCGCGCGGCGTCCTGAAGATGGCGTCCGATGGCGAGAAACAGCTGCGGATGGCGGGAAGACGGCAGAAGACGGCGGGAAACAGTCCAAGATGGCGTCTGATGGCGGGAATCGGCTCCGGATGGCGGGAAACGACTCCGGACGGCGGGAAACTTCGCCACAGGTAAGTCACAAAAGTCTTTTTCAGGCACGCAGTACCCGGTGGTTGCGGGCATGAAATCCTGCCGACTACGCCAAAGCTGACTCGCCCCTTGGGCCGTGGGGCACTCGGATCCGGGCAGTCTGGGAACGATGGGAGTAGTAGTGGCAACCCGGTTCCGTGGCTCAGGGTGGTCAGGCCAGTGGTAGTCCGTTATGTGCTATTGATTATGTCCGACTACGCCACCCGTGGATTGCGGTTATAAGGAACCGCCGCTGCATGCCGACCGCTGGGGCTGATGAGGTGTGCAGCTAGGGTAGTGTGACTCCCCACGGGAAGAGTGCGGCCCCAGGGCAGTATAGTGGATGGTGGGAGTGATGGTGGTGAGAGTCCCAGTGCTGATAGTGCTGGAGAAGCAAGGAGCACACAGACAACAGGTTGCAGTCCAGGGTCTTTACTAGAACAGGTAAATTGACCCATAAACAGTCCCGGCTAGGAGGGGGACCTGGATGTCTGAGAGCAACGGGGAAATTGGCCCTGGTCAGGGTAAGGGTGTAGGCCTACCGTGCTTTCTGCGCTCCTTCTGGCTATATCCTCCTGATAGGGTAACAGCCCACGTTTCCAAGCTTTCTGTGTATTCTCGCCTGTATGGCCTGCGACGTGGGTTCCTTTCTGCTCCCAGCCTTGTACGGCTTTACTGGTCCCTTCTGTTGTGGCAGGGCCTCCAGGCTTCTTAGGCCAAGGAATATACAGTCCCCTGCGGACTGGTTCTCTGCTGGGGGATGTGGAATCCTCTCAGCCTCAGACACCAAAGTCTGGTAAATTAAGTCCTCTTTCTGCCAAGACAGGCTCTCTTCGCCTCTTGTCTCTGGCTTGTGGCTCTCCTCCTGCCACACTTCCTCTTAGGTGCAGTGCAACTGTCTGTCCCTGTTCTGCTCTGGGACAAGTCTCAATGCTGAGACAGGCCATCCAGTTCTCTCTAACCCTGCCCCCAGCACCAGTTTTTATAGGGGCAGCCTGCTCCCCCTACTGGCCTGAGACAGGAGGCATTGCATGCTAATGTTCCCCTGACTAGAGAACCTCCCCCTTGCTCTCAGACACAGCTTTAATACATTTTGTGGCATCCAGGCCAGGGTGACACAGATGGAGCGAGACATGATGTCCCAGATGTGCTCAATCGGATTCAGGTCTGGGGAACAGGCGGGCCAGTCCATAGCTTCAATGCCTTCACCTTGCAGAAACTGCTGACACACTCCAGCCACATGAGGTCTAGCAATGTCCTGCATACTGCATAAGGGGCATAATGGGGGCATTACACTGTGTGGGGGCATAATACATACTACATAAGGGGCATAATGGGGGCATTAAACTTTTTGGGGCATCATACATACTGCATAAGGGGCATAATGGGGGCAATACACTGTGTGGGGGCATCATACATACTGCATAAGGGGCATAATGGGGGCATTACATTGTGTGGTAGCATCATACATCTTGTATAAGGGGCATAATGGGGGCATTACACTGTGTGGGAGCATCATACATACTGCATGAGGGGCATAATGGTGGCATACACTGTGTGGTGCATCATACATACTGTATAAGGGGCATAATGGGGGCATTACACTGTGTGGGGCATCATATATACTGTATAAGGGGCATAATGGGGCATTACACTGTGTGGGGGCATCATACATACTGCATAAGGGGCATAATGGGGGCATTACACTGTGTGGGGGCATCATACATACTGCATAAGGAGCATAATGGGGGCATTACACTGTGTGGGGGCATCATGTATACTGCATAAGGGGCATAATGGGGGCATTACACTGTGTGGGGGCATCATACATCCTGCATAAGGGGCATAATGGGGGCATTACACTGTGTGGGGGGCATCATACATCCTGCATAAGGGGCATAACACTGTGTGGGGGCATCATACATCCTGCATAAGGGGCATAATGGGGGCATTACACTGTGTGGGGGGCATCATACATACTGCATAAGGGGCATAATGGGGGCATTACACTGTGTGGGGGCATCATACATCCTGCATAAGGGGCATAATGGGGGCATTACACTGTGTGGGGGCATCATGCATCCTGCATAAGGGGTATAATGGGGGCATTACACTGTGGGGGGCATCATGCATCCTACATAAGGGGCATAATGGGGGCATTACACTGTGTGGGGGCATCATACATACTGCATAAGGGGTATAATGGGGGCATTACACTGTGGGGGGCATCATGCATCCTACATAAGGGGCATAATGGGGGCATTACACTGTGTGGGGGCATCATACATTCTGTATAAGGGGCATAATGGGGGCATTACACTGTGGGGCCAGTAAAGGGGCCCTTTACTATGAGAACAATACGTTTCCTCCCTTCCTGTCTCCATAGTTGGGTCGTATGTATCTATTACAGGAAACAGAACAAAAACCTTATGATTCTTATAAAGGGGCAACACAAGACCCCAAAAGAGTCTCTGTGCTCAAGGGGTTAATGCCCCCTGCGCCCAGTAATGGGGGATCCCCACATACCTCCACCTGCAGAGCCGCCACCACATATATGGCTGCTCTGTGCGCACAGGAGCTGTGATGAGGTCACAGGAGGGGAAGAGTCAGGGGTCACATGATCAGGGGCCTCAGTGGATGTGTGACACCCCAGGGGTCTGGTTGCCACAGTGATAGAGATATTATGTCTGAGAGCAGGTGGGAGGTCCTTTGGTCAGGGATCCTGTGCATGCCACACCTCCTGCCCAGTCTTGGGAGGGGAAGGACTTCCCCTATATAAACCTGGGGCTGAGGCAGGGTAGGGAGTTCTGAGAGGAGAAGACAGGGAGCAGAGCTGCTCTATGGGCTCTGCTCCACAGGCAGGCCCTGTCCAGGGGCCTGAGCCTGGAGTCAAGGAGAGTAGAGACAAGAAACAGTCATATGAAGAAACAGCAGAAGCTCAGTGGGGGCAATACTAATACGAGTCAGGGGCTGGCAGCTGCAGAGCTCGCCCTGACTGAGAAGCTTTCTTACCGGACCCGGCGTCCGAGGCTGTGGGGACTAACTCTTACCCAGCAGCAGAAGCCGACCGGCAGGGGATTTCAGGTCCTCAGGCCCAGAAACCCGAAGGCACGGTCACACGCGTGGGACCAGCACCGCCATCGTGGAGCGGAAGCCATTAGAAGGCCCCGAGTCACCGGCCATACGGGTGAGCACCACACGGTACACTCAGGGACGTGGGCTACTTATATCCGCTTCTAGCAAGATAGCCAGAAGAGTACAGTCAGTTTGGGAGGCCTACAACTCCGCCTGGCCAGGGGAGATCCCATCTGCTCAAGGACTGACCAGGCCCCGTTCGCTAGCAAGTACTCCGGGAGGGTCTATCGTTGTTACCAGTAAAGACCCTGAATTACACCGCACCGTCTCTGAGTGGTTCCTGCTACCCCCATTTTCCACGTCGGCTGCCCTGAGGCCATACCCCTCCCGTTGGGGGTTATACTATCACGCTGCACAATTCTACACCGGCCTCAGCGGTCTGCCCTGCAGCGGCAGCTCCATAGCTGCAAATCAACGGGTGGCGTAGTCGACACTCAAATAACATCTATCAAGACTGCCACACACTGAGTTGACTCCCTGGG
The DNA here is from genome assembly GCF_046119375.1 of Phyllobates terribilis. Classification (NCBI taxonomy): domain Eukaryota; kingdom Metazoa; phylum Chordata; class Amphibia; order Anura; family Dendrobatidae; genus Phyllobates; species Phyllobates terribilis. The sequence continues at coordinate 8,977 of NW_027364377.1, forward strand.
CACGGACCGGGTCCCCGCCACTCGGAGACTACAACCCTCATCTGATCCGGTTCCGGGTAAGCCCCGTGCGCGAGACGCTGCGCGACACAGCAGGCCCAGGGGCGCGTCAGATGCAGGACTCTGCTGTGCTGGTTGTCATGGTGCTGGATGAGCTGAAGTTTATGTGTGGGGTCAGGAGTAGTGTTGAGCGATACCTTCCGATATCGGGAAATATCGTATCAGATTGGATAGGACCGATACCCAAAAGTATCGGATATCGCCGATTCCGATACCGGAAACCAATGCAAGTCAATGGGACACTAATATCGGAAAGCCATCCCAGCGTGAGAGAATTCTCCTGATTGTTTAATAGCCGGCGGGCGGTAAAAAGCCGCCGGCTTTTAAACAATCACACAGCCCCATACTGCTTCCCCGCAGCCTCCCACCCCGATCCTGCGCTCCCCCCGCCACCTCCCATCCCGATCGTAAGTTAGGACCGGGCGGGGAGCGCAGCACCAAGGAGCAGGGAGCGAAGGACCCGGGCGGGGAAGCCGGCAGTGAAAAGACTACACCGCCGGCTTTCCCGTTCTGTGCTGCGCTCTCCCGCCGGTTATTTCAAATGAACAGCTGAGGTATCAGGTGATGCTGATCAGCTGTTCATTTGAAGTAGCCGCGGTGCCCTCAGAGGGTTCATGTGAGTTCATGCTTCACTGCATGAACTCACATGAACTTTCCCACGGCCGCACAGGTCAGCCTCACCTCCCAGACCATCAGACCCATCATGATTGGTGTGTGCGCAGGTGTCTGTGCGATGTGTGCGGGTGTGTGCGCGATGTCTGCGGGTGTCTGCGTGCAGGCAGACATAGGCTAATGTGACACTACTACTCCCATCGGCCTATGTCTGTCCCCCGTCCACTTGTGCCAGCAGGATCAGCTCGATGGGAGCAGTAGCTATTTTAGCTGCCCCATATGTTATTTTTGCCCCTATACATCTTTTATGTTTTTAGGCCCCCCATATATTTTTTTTGTTTTTGGTCCCCAATAAATTTTAAATACATTTTTCATTGGTGGCCAGTGGTTACCTAAAATAAATTAGTTCATACATTACCTGTCCCCGCCGATCGCCACCTAAAATAAAGTAAAAAATAAAAAACTACACCTATACTCACCTAGACACCTAATTCCCCGAAGCCATCGATCTCCTGTAATAAAATATAAAATAATAAACCACAACCTTATCCTTACCCCTCCGTAGTAGTCCACGAGTGTCCCACGAAGATCTCCAGTTTAGAGCAGCCACATAAAATGTGACCGCTCTAAACCACTGCCGCCGCTAGAATGACGGGGCCGTAAAGCAGCCCCATCATTGCATAAACCGGTGTCTAGGTGAGTATAGGTGTAGTTTTTTATTTTTTACTTTATTTTAGGTGGCGATCAGGTAATGTATGAACTAATTTATTTTAGGTAACCACTGGCCACCAATGAAAAATGTATTTAAAATTTATTGGGGACCAAAAACAAAAAAAATATATGGGGGGCCTAAAAACATAAAAGATGTATAGGGGCAAAAATAACATATGGGGCAGTTTAAATAGCAGGATCAGGCTGATGGGAACTACTGCTCCCATCGAGCTGATCCTGCTGGCACGAGTGGACGGGGGACAGACAAAGGCCGATGTGAGTAGTAGTGTCACATCGGCCTATGTCTGCCTGCACGCAGACACCCGCAGACATCGCGCACACACCCGCACACATCGCACAGACACCCGCGCACACTCCAATCATGATGGGTCTGATGGTCTGGGAGGTGAGGCTGACCTGTGCGGCCGTGGGAAAGTTCATGTGAGTTCATGCAGTGAAGCATGAACTCACATGAACCCTCTGAGGGCACCGCAGCTACTTCAAATGAACAGCTGATCAGCATCACCTGATACCTCAGCTGTTCATTTGAAATAACCGGCGGGAGAGCGCAGCACAAAACGGGAAAGCCGGCGGTGAAGTCTTTTCCCTGCCGGCTTCCCCGCCTGGGTCCTTCGCTCCCTGCTCCTTGGTGCTGCGCTCCCCGCCCGGTCCTAACTTACGATCGGGATGTGAGGTGGCGGGGGGAGCGCAGGATCGGGGTGGGAGGCTGCGGGGAAGCAGTATGGGGCTGTGTGATTGTTTAAAAGCCGGCGGCTTTTTACCGCCTGCCGGCTTTTAAACAATCAGAAGAATTCTCTCACGCTGGGATGGCATTCCGATATTAGCGTCCCATTGACTTGCATTGGTTTCCGGTATCGGAATCGGCGATATCCGATACTTTTTGGGTATCGGTCCGATCCAATCCGATCCGATATTTCCCGATATCGGAAGGTATCGCTCAACATTAAGTAATACATAAGAATAATATGTACTATGTCTGACCACTACAAACACTCATCTGAACTGGTCCAAGTGCTGTCAGGTTTTTTCACGGGCAGCACTTAGACAATACGGTCGTGTGAATATAGGCTTATGATGCATCTGGTAATAAACATGTTAAGGATGGGCCGCTACTCATGGGCCACTGCTGTGTGCTTGCCCCCCAGGCTAAAATGTGCCAGCCAGCCCCTGCTGCACCGGGTGCCAGAAAACCTAGATACACCTTTGGAATAGGTATCCTGCAAAGTAAGGATGGGGTTTGGTGTTTTTAAATGATTTTATTGACTCTGTGCATTTATATTTTGTATCAATAATATGATATGGTTATATATATCTTCTGGATATCAGGAGGGCTTATCCCTGTGCCTTGACTCTCTCCTTCTCCTTCGATGTCCTGTATAGGCCAAAAAAAACTACGCGTTTCGAGGACTCACAGTTCCTCTTCGTCAGCTTCTCGCTGGTAGTCAAACTGGTAACCTAATAAAGTCCAAACGCCCCCCGCAAAGATAATACAACCAAAGAAATGGAGGAAGATCCAATACTAACAAGACGGTGCAAAAGGACATATGGAGGTGCAATAGAACTAAGATAGAATTCCAATAAGAATAGACTGTGTGTGAAAAAAATAATAATAAAAAAGACTTTGTTCAAACTTTCACAATTAGTTAAAAATGAATAAAAATTATATACTTATATTTCTGATGGCTATAAAAAACAGTCTGTTAATCAGTGTATATTACCAGGATAGTATAAATTCGGCACTTAGTACCATCCAGAGATAAAAAGGAAAAAATGAAGGAGAAAAATAAAAACATTATATAGTATCTCCAATAGGGGTATCAATGTATAGAAACAAATACATATATAAAATAGGTGGATTCAAAGGAATATATCCAAAAGACATATTATATTGATAAAATATAAGGAGGTTCATAAAAGTGCAATGTAAATGTTCAATTGGTACTGGGATAAAAAATACATACAGTATATACCGCTGCGAGTTGAAGGCATACAGCTGACTCTCGTGATTAAGGCCCTTCAGAGCCAAGCTATTTAATGTGAAGATCCATTTGGATTCCATCCGCGACATTAATCTCAGGTAATCACCTCCCCTCCATTTTCTGGGGACTAATCGGATCCCACAAAACTTAGTGTCCTTATAAGATTGGTTGTGGAACTTCCGGTAGTGCCGGGACAGTGGATGCCCTTCAAAACCTTCATTCATGTTGATAAAGTGTTCCTTCAGCCTTTTGATAACTTGCGCTTTGTACAGACATCTCCTCCTGCCAAGGCATAAAAAGGGCGTGGCTTGGGGTGTGGATAGGGGCGTGGCCAGACTACGCGTGCCGCATGGTTTCGCCCTCTTTCTAGTCCTCATAGGTTGGCGGTATGCTTGTACTGAGCAGATCTGGGATATCAGTGATTAGGTCCCATATTGTGCACTGTAAGGTCTGGAAAAGCTCCTTCTATCCGTCTCTGTAGCACCAGAGGAAGAACAGAGGGGAAAAGACAGGATTTTCTACATGTCGCGTTATGTAGATGTTCTGCAGATTTATCACAACCGTCCACAAGAAGAAACTGCCATCACAGAGCCGCCTTTAGCTGTTGGAAAAGTTTAAACTTAGTTTTGAATAGTTGCTATAGCCAACAAGGACTTTCTATTTATGCTGGGTCACATGATGCTGGTGCTGGGTGATGTCATGTGACGGAATGTTGTGGGTGATGATGTCACAGAGGGCGTTGTGATGTCACCCTTGGGGTATATAAGGGGGCTCCATCCACCTGGAGCTCATATCTCATTGGCCATATCTTGGTGCTGAGATACCCCCTGGAGACAATGAGGATCGCCATATTGTTTCTGTGCTGTACCCTGTTCTACCCTGTGAATTACCATAGGCTGCCGGTGAGTACCTGTCTATTATTACATATGGAGGACGTTTAGAATCAGCTGCGGCAGGGGAAGGGGATGGGGAGGGGGGTCCTGTAAGAATTTACCTGCGGGAATAAGAGGTTATGGCAGGGAAAGGAGCTTAGGAAGTGACAGTCAGAGGGGATATAAGTGTGGGGTGACCCCTCTGACTCCCACATTCCTGCCTTGTCCTTGTAGTGATTAATGACTTTGGTGTTGTCCCTTATATATCACTTTGCAGTCACCAGTGATCGCTCCGCACTGTGATCCTAAACTACAGTCTCATTTACCTTTTTGCAAACGCCCAGAAGGGGAGGAGTGACATCACACCCATGTGAGCAGATCCCGCCCACTTTTACTGCAGTCGTAATGCGAGCTAGCTGTATTCTGTTTTCATGGAAATATCAGCAGCTGCTCCCCCTAGTGTTTACAAGATGAAAACATCAAAAGAGTTAAAATATTTTTTTCAGATTTTATACCATTAAAACCTTTTTAAATATATATGTGTATTTATATATAAATATAAATACTTTACAATTTTACAATTGTAAAAAAATTGCTGACACTTTCCCTTTAAAAGATCTAAAGACGTTCTGCTTCATGTGCCATTGTGACCAATCACAGCACAGATTATATTTTTTAAACTTTTCTTGAAAAACTGAAGCTGCTCCGTGATTGGAAATCATGTGGAAGGGTTCTCTTTTAGACATTTAGTTAGGTCCAAAGTATCAGTGACGTGATGGATAGAACTGTGCAATGATGTCACAGAGGGCTTTGTGATGTCACCCCTGGGTATATTAGAAGTCTCGGCCCATCTGCAGCTTGTATCTCATTGACCATACCTTGGTGCTGAGAGACCTCTGGAGATGATGAGTATCATCCTATCATTTCTGTGCTTTACGTTGCTCTACCCCCCACATTACAGTACACTGAGGGCGAGTATGTTCTCATCAATATGAAGGTCACAAGGATCAGCTAATGAGAATATCGCCTCTTGCAGGACTTCTCATACTGGACACGTGACCGTCCGTCATATGAAAGTCCAACTGTAAATAATATTCCATGGACCCTGGAGGTGAATCCCAAACTTCTTCCTGATCTTCTCAATGGGATATTTCTGAAAGTTGCTTGATAATGTATCCATCACTGTATAATAACAAGGGCTCTCTGTTTGACTGGATTGGGTATAAATATACAGGACTTTATTATGTTTTTTTTCTTTATTATAGGATGACCCACTACCCGTGGATCTCAGAAGAAGCACCTATCAAGCTTCCATCAATCTTCCTCTTTGGCTCTTCCGTGACGCAGTATTTGTTGCGGTGATGACACTACTGACAATACTAGAGTATTTGGCCTTAAGTCTTGTCCTGAGCAAGTGGGCAATGTCTGAACCTGGTGAAACAATCAGAAAACTCCTGAGAACAAAACCATTCTGAAGGAACAAAGTGCTTGTAAGGAGCCGATTTGCATCCCTCAGATTCAGAAGCAAGACTCCAGGAGAACACCTGTCCTGCCCAATGGCAAATGTTCTACTCCATCCATGGCTCCTGCACCGCAGGATGCGAAAAAGGTTCCTAGTTGCAACTATAAAGTGGCGTTCAGTGATATTGTCTGGGTCAGAATGATCCCTCACAACAATATAGGAAGAAGAGCTCGAAGTTCAACGGAGCTTAAAGAGAGGTTACTGATTTTTCAGAGAAGCCAACAACCCAGAATTCCAGAGCCAAGAGCACCAGAACCTAGAACACCAGAACCTACCATGTCAGAACCTAGTATGTCAGAACCTAGAATGCCAGAGCCTGAAATGCCTACAACACCTCAACCCAAAATCAAGAGGAGAAGATGTTTCCTTAGATGTCTTAGAGGCGAGGAAGATTGAGAAGGCAACTGCTTGAACTTTCCCATTGCTCGTGTTTTCATCACAGGTTAGTCCTATACATGCTGTCTGATGGGCACCATCTTACTACATACAATGCAGCATTGCACCTGAAATCGCATGGATATTTTGTCACACACTTGCACTTTAGCACCTTATCATATGGCGCATATATCTATGAACGCTTTGCTAAGTATCACTGTCTAGTATGTGCTTCTGATGAACCTATTTTAGGAAAACGTGTCGAGGTTTGGCATACTATGTACTTGAGTTTGGCGTACTATGTGCTTGTTGGTAAATTCTATTGCCATCTATAATCTACTAGATATTATAATGTCTCTGGTGGGATGCCCCATGCCGAATTGTTGATAACTGACTATGAGCATTGTCCTCTATTTCTTATCTACTATGGTTACAGGTTGATGTGAAGAGAGCTGTGCCATTGGTAGCGATTTTTCTACTGATTTGTCAGTTATATTTATGTTAGTTTAGCAAATTTCTGCTTGTAGGGTCTAATGTTTTACCATAGTGTATGTTCTGTGAGCTAAATTGTCATACTTATGCACTAGATAGATTATAAATTGTGATGCTTATGTACAAGATAGATTATTAGTTTAATCGGTGATTTTTTAAATATTTTTTAGCATCAGGAGACTCAAGAATCGCATCTTACAGAAGACAAGAAGCCTAAATGCCGAAGGGTGATGACCTGTTGATGGCCCACAGCTGGAGGGTCATTACCTCTTGATGGCACAAAACTGGACAGAAGATAAAAACATTTGATGGCACACAGCCGGAGGGTGATGATCTATTGATGGCCATAGCCAGAGGGTCATTACCTGTTGATGGCACACAGCCGGAGGGTGATGACCTATTGATGACCATAGCCAGAGGGTCATTACCTGTTGATGGCACACAGCTGGAGGATGATGACCTATTGATGGCCATAGCCAGAGGGTCATTACCTGTTGATGGCACACAGCCGGACAGAGGATAATTACCTGTTGATGGCACACAGACGGATGGTCATTACCTGTTCATGGCGCACTGCCGGATGGTCATTACCTATTGATGGCACACAGCCGGAGGGTGATGACCAATTGATGGCCATAGCCAGAGGGTCATTACCTGTTGATGGTGCACTGCCGGATGGTCATTACCTGTTGATGGCACACAGCCGGATGGTCATTACCTGTTCATGGCACACTGCCGGATGGTCATTACCTGTTGATGGAACACAGCCGGAGGGTGATGACCTATTGATGGCCATAGCCAGAGGGTCATTACCTGTTGATGGCGCACTGCCGGATGGTCATTACCTGTTGATTGCACACAGCTGGAGGGTGATGACCAGTTGATGTCGGACTGCCGGATGGTCATTACCTGTTGATGGCACACAGCCGGACAGAGGATCATTACCTGTTGATGGCACAAAGCCGGTCAGAGGATAAGATCTTTTGATTGCATACACCGGGTCCCTCCCTGATAACAGGGAACCCTGGGGAATACTCGTCATCTTGATCCCCCACTGACTAAATACTTGCTCCACCTCAGCCTACACCATCATGGAGGACACTTCCACCTGTGTCCACTGTAAGGTTCGACTTTCTTTTATCATTTCAGCAGATTAATAAACATCATAAAGCTGTAAAACTATCGAGTAATTTATTATAAATTATTATAAAGAAATATAAAGTATAATAGATAGCTATAGAGGGCACAGAAGACGACTAACTATAGTAAGCATGGTATCGCCTGATATATACTGTATATTCTAGATGGCGCTATTACACTAAATACATCACAACCTCCAGGGTGATATTACCGTACAATGTGAGATCACTAATAATGGCCACAGATTATGAGAAAATGACCAGCTCCATAGTCCTGGAGTTATTATAAATGTCTCTAGTGTGAGGCAGGGACTGGACGAGTGTTGGAGGGAGGTATATTCCCCCAGGACGTCCTTTATGTATCCATGCTGTAGAATCTGCCGTATACTTCTGTTCTAGCAGTCAGACATTTCACTCTGCAAATCACAGGCTCAACATTGTGTAAAACTACCACCGTATATAAGAGCACTCAGAATAAAAACTAGCGGCATGCCGTGCACTGCCCACGTCATGTGTACGGGATACAGGACCTGCAGGACCTGGTACGGCCATTATAGTTGATAGATTAATGATACCTGTGCAGATGAAGGGAAAAAAATATGTGCAACAGCAGGAGGAGAAAGTCTCAAAATGTAATTTGAAGAGTATAATAGAGAAATGGGAAACTTCTGGAGATGCAGATAAGTGGTACCAGGGCAAAACGTAAGTGCAGTCAGACAAGGGAAAAGTGCAAATGATCCAGCGTAAAGGTTTGTTTAGTAGAAAAAATATTAAAACTTAGCTTTTATTAGCCATATAAAACACTGCTCCACAAAGAATACAGCAAATGTGCAACTATCATAGCTTACAGACCTACACGTTTCAACAAATCATGTCTTAATTATGGCCCTACTACTAGAATGACAAAAAGGCATATATATATATATATATATATATATATATATATATATATATATCCACGTGCCTGTATGACCTCCCTACAACGCCTGGGCATGCTCCTGATGAGGTTGCGGATGGTCTCCTGTGGGATCTCCTCCCAGACCTGAACTAAAGCATCCGCCAACTCCTGGACAGTCTGTGGTGCAACGTGACGTTGGCGGATGGAGCGAGACATGATGTCCCAGATGTGCTCAATCGGATTCAGGTCTGGGGAACAGGCGGGCCAGTCCATAGCTTCAATGCCTCCATCTTGCAGGAACTGCTGACACACTCCAGCCACATGAGGTCTGCCATTGTCCAGCATTATGAGGAACCCAGGGCCAACCGCACCAGCATATGGTCTCACAAGGGGTCTGAGGATCTCATCTCGGTACCTAATGGAAGCCAGGCTACCTCTGGCGAGCACATGGAGGGCTGTGCGGCTCTCCAAAGAAATGCCACCCCACACCATTACTCACCCACTGCCAAACCGGTCATGCTGAAGGATGTCACTCTCCACGGCGTCTCCAGACTCTGTCACGTCTGTCACATGTGCTCAGTGTGAACCTGCTTTCATCTACGAAGAGCACAGGGCGCGAGTGGCAACTTTGCCAATCCTGGTGTTCTGTGGCAAATGCCAAGCGTCCTGCATGGTGTTGGGCTGTGAGAACAACCCCTATCTGTGGACGTCGGGCCCTCATACCACCCTCATGGAGTCGGTATCTAACCGTTTGTGCAGACACATGCACATTTGTGGCCAGCTGGAGGTCATTTTGCAGGGCTCTGGCAGTGCTCCTCCTGTTCCTCCTTGCACAAAGGAGGAGGTAACGGTCCTGTTGCTGGGTTGTTGCCCTCCTACGGCCCCCTCCACATCTCCTGGTGTACTGGCCTGTCTCCTGGTAGCGCCTCCAGCCTCTGGACACAGCCAACCTTCTTGCCACAGCTCGCATTGATGTGCCATCCTGGATGAGCTGCACTATCTGAGCAACTTCTGTGGGTTGTGGAGTCTGTCTCATGCTACCACGAGTGTGAAAGCACAACCAACATTCAAAAGTGACCAAAACATCAGCCAGAAAGCATTGGTACTGAGATGTGGTCTGTGGTCCCCACCTGCAGAACCACTCCTTTATTGAGGGTGTCTTGATAATTGCCAATAATTTCCATCTATCCTCTATTCCATTTGCACATCAGCATGTGAAATTGATTGTCAATCAGTGTTGCTTCCTAAGTGGACAGTTTGATTTCACAGAAGTTTGATTTACTTGGAGTTATATTCTGTTGTTTTAAGTGTTCCCTTTATTTTTGGAGCAGTTTATATAGATACATACAGTGAGTACGGAAAGTATTCAGACTCCTTTAAATTTTTCACTCTTTGTTTCATTGCAGCCATTTGATAAATTCTAAAAAGTTCATTTTTTTCTCATTAAAGTACACTCAGCACCCCATCTTGACTGAAAAAAACAGCAATATAGAATTTTTTTGCAAATTTATTAAAAAAAACTGAAATATCACATGGTCATAAGTATTCAGATCCTTTGCTCAGACACTCATATTTAAGTCACATGCTGTCCATTTCCTTGTGATCCTCCTTGAGATGGTTCTACTCCTTCAATGGAGTCCAAATGTGTTTAATTAAACTGATAGGACTTGATTTGGAAAGGCACACACCTGTCTATATAAGACCCCACAGCTCACACTACATGTCAGACCAAATGAGAATCATGAGCTCAAACGAACTGCCCAAGGAGCTCAGAGACCGAATTGTGGCAAGGCACAGATCTAGCCAAGGTTATAAAAGAATTTCTGCATTACCCAAGGTTTATAAGAGCACAGTGGCCTCCATAATCCTTAAATGGAAGAAGTTTGGGACCACCAGAAGTCTTCCTAGACCTGGCCGTCCAGCCAAACTGAGCAATCGTGGGAGAAGAGCCTTGGTGAGAGAGGTAAAGAAGAACCCCAAGATCACTGTGGCTGAGCTCCAGAGATGCAGTAGGGAGATGGGAGAAAGTTCCACATAGTCAACTATCACTGCAGCCCTTCCCCAGTTGGGCCTTTATGGCAGAGTGGCCAGATGGAAGCCTCTCCTCATATGAAAGCCCGCATAGAGTTTGCTCAAAAACACATGAAGGACTCCCAGACTATGAGAAATAAGATTCTCTGGTCTGATGAGACGAAGATAGAACTTTTTGGTGATAATTCTAAGTGGTATGTGTGGAGAAAACCAGGCACTGCTCATCACCTGCCTAATACAATCCCAACAGTGAAACATGGTGGTGGCAGTTGTTAGAACCCTCCTGTTAGTTTTTTCTATTTTGTGGTCATGTGACCTTCTGCCTATTTATTCCAGCTCCGCCCTTCAGGCTTTGCTGGACTTCAGTGTTACTTTGACTCTTAATCTAGCCAGGTGCTTTGTACCTACTGTATCTCTCTAGTTTGTTTGGTCCTTGGACCACTAAGTACTTTTGTCGGTTTGTCTTCTTCTGCTACTACTTCTGCCAGGAGGTGTCCAGTTTTGTCCCAGTCCTTAGTTCTTTTAGGGACCCCTCCCTTTAATCTATAGGTCTGTGTTCAGATTAGCCGCGGACATAGGCGGGTCTGTTTGCAAGGAACAGGTTGCCCGCTGCATCGTAAGGAATCAGCTTAGTCCTATTGTATGGACAGATTTCCTCTCTTTCCTTAGTTCTTGTAGCAGATCATAACAGCAGTATCATGCTATGGGTGTGTTTTTCAGCTGCAGGGACAGGACGACTGGTTGCAATTGAAGGAAACATGAATGCGGCCAAGTACAGAGATATCCTGGATGAAAACCTCTTCCAGAGTGCTCTGCACCTCAGACTTGGCCAAAGGTTCACCTTCCAACAAGACAATGACCCTAAGCACACAGCTAAAATAACAAAGGAGTGGCTTCAGAACAACTATGTGACCATTCTTGACTGGCCCAGCCAGAGCCCTGACCTAAACCCAATTGAGCATCTTTGGAGAGACCTGAAAATGGCTGTCCACCAACGTTTCCCATTCATCCTGACGGAACTGGAGAGGATCTGCAAGGAAGAATGGCAGAGGATCCCAAAATGCTGGTGTGAAAAACTTGTTGCATCATTTCCAAGAAGACTCATGGCTGTACTAGCCCAAAAGGGTGCTTCTACTCAATACTGAGCAAAGGGTCTGAATACTTATGCCCGTGTGATATTTCAGTTTTTCTTTTTTATTAAATTTTGCAAAAATTTCTTCATTTCTGTTTTCTTTCAGACAAGATGGGGTGCAGAGTGGACTTTAATGAGAAAAAAATGAACTTTTTAGAATTTACCAAATGGCTGCAATGAAACAAAGAGTGAAAAATGTAAAGGGGTCTGAATACTTTCCGTACCCAGTGTACATGCATGGAAATAAATGCAGAATTATATTTCTTAATACTGCAGTATCAGATCCTGTCTTGAATTTAACCCCTGTGGTATCCAATGTGAAAATCCACAGGGACTCCCCTGATGAATTACAATTGAGGAAATCATGAATTTTATATTCTCTATCATTACTTAAGGACATAAAACTATCTGTTTTAACCGCATGTAGACACGCTTTGCACCGATTGGCTCCACATCTGAAGAAACCTTTTGTGCTGAGCCAATTTGGTTGTACAGTATTAGTCTCACTCAGGGGTGGATTAAGAGTAGCAAGGGCCCCCTCCACACACCTGATTTATCACGTGACATGTCACATGATCCCCGTGATAGATCATGTGATAGTTCACGGGAAATTAATTTGGCATAATATTAATTGTGCTGCCCCATCTGAGAGCAGCACAATATTGGGGCAGATACCCTGATTCCAGCGATGTGTCACTTTTTCAGCTGCTTGTTGTCATTTTGAGAAAATCACCGTTTTATCTGCTGCAGATCTAGCAGCTCTCTGAATGCTGCGCTCTGTATAGCCCCGCCCACACCACTGATTGGCAGCTTTCTGCCCATGCTCAGTGTACACAGAAATCTACTGATCAGTGATGGGGGTGGGGTCCTACAGAACTTACTAGTCATCTAGTAATAATTACCTTCTGACAAATCAATGATTTTATCAAAACAACACTAAGCAGCCCAGTAAGTGACACATTACTGGAATCAGTGCCTCTAACCCTACATTATGCTGCTCTCAGATTAGGTGGCAAAAACCTGATGACAGATTCCCTTTAAAGGAGCTGTAAACACAAAAAAAGTTTGTATTAAAAAATACAAGCCATTTGTTAAATTAACTTTTTTTCATTGTTAATTCACATTAGACTGTATCTTCAACACTTTTGTCAGCAGGTCTTATTACAGACTCTGAATAGGGCAGCTCTCTCCCTCTCCCTCAGCAGAAAGTCACAGCATGGTTAAAAAACGGGATCTTTTATGATTTTCTCATAATAAATAAAAAAGGACATGCAAGTCCTCCAAACTATTTTCCGTTTCTGTATAGGGGAGGTCCTAAATCTTTCTTGTTCTTTAGTTGATCACATGTCAAAAAGGCAAAGCATTTACTATGAACTCGCCTAAAAAAATATACACTTGGAGAGTAATATCATCATTTGCATGTAAATATTCCTTGACTCTAAGGGCTCGCTCACACTGTCGTATAACACGGCCGAATGCTATGTGATGTTTTATCGGATAGGACTCGGCCCTATGTTATACTATGGGACAGTGCAGATCTGCGATTATTGGCATGAGAAAATAATCTCATTCGATATTCGGACCATGTGCACCCATACAAGTCTACGGGTGCACGTAAAACATTGGACTGCACTCGGATGTCATCCAAGTGCAGTCCGATGAACACTCACAGAGACTATGGAG